>NW_017214226.1:0-14891 GCF_001704415.2 Capra hircus
GATTAGATTAGCAAACTATAGTGTAGTAAGAAGATTAAGTGGAGAAGAAGGGCTGAATAGCTGGTTTACGCGGACGGCCAATAAAATTCCAGACAAGGAATTTGCACCACCTACGTTGGGCCACCGGCGCCCGCTTGAATATCTAAGGGTGCCTCGCCTTAAGCTCCCTTTCGTGCGGGTCTTAACAGCCAGGCCAAGTAAGTAGACCTGGCGAGCCTCCGCACTCCATGTGGAGATTCAGCCTGAAGTTATAGTAAAGAGCAGAGAGAAGGAAAGGTAGAGAAGAAGAAAGAGAGAGAAAGACACGGGGGGAGCCAGAGTCCCAGGAAACCAGGCTGAGAGACTAGTTCGAGAAGCTGGTCCGAGAAACTGGCCCCCGGCCCCTGGCCTCCTCCTTTATTGTTCAGAAGGTCTTTTATACTTTTGATAATACATGAAGATCAATGGATAACCCAAAATTATGTAGTGTTCCCAACCCAGATTCTTTCTGTATATCATTTTGTATACAAAAGGTCTCAGGTGATTTACATTATCTTCTGGCCAAGAGGCTTGTTAACACTTTTTGGCTCTCTTCCTTAATGAATGTTAATTTTGTTTCCCCTGAAGTGTTTTTCTTTAATCTGCATCTCCTTAAAGCATTAAAGTTACATCTCTATAGAACAAAGGTGCAGTGGGTAATAACAAAGAAAGTACTTAACTCAAAGATCTAATGTTGCTAATACCAGTCTACTACTTGTTTTTCACATACCAACTATATCTAAAAATAAAGGATATGAAAATTTGGCAGCAAGCATTGACCCAAAAAATGACTTTTAATCAGTCCTATTCTAAAGATTCTGACTCCTCGGAAGCTCCTGCATTCCTACGATGTTTTAAGCTTCCTGTGCCTCCTGCGGTCAGGAGGCCTCAAACAATCACAAGCGCAGCTGTACGAGTCCTACAGGCAGGATAGAAAGCCATCAGAGGGTTTTTGGATTGAAACACTCTTTCAAATGCAGAAGACTAACGCCCTGAATTGACTTTTTCCAGAAAAGTTCAGAAGAGTGAAAAAGCAGAGCACAAAAACCGGCAGATTTTTGTTGGGGTACATGCTTAAAAATTTCCAGAGGGGTCCCTGAGTCTGAGCACGCCTTGCGTATGTCAGCTTCCTTCCTCATAACCTTGTCACGGGCTTCCTCACACTGTCTCCCGGCAGCCTTAGGCCCCAGCATCGACGGGAGAGGAATCCCGAGAGGCCCCGAGCAACTCGCATGCGGACTGGCCTTTCCTGAGGCCACCAGAGCGGGTCCCTGAGGTCCCCGTCGTAAGTCGAGAGCACCTGCCACAACTCGAGAAAATCCAGGAGGTTCTCCCTCCAGGCGAGATGAGGCCCATTTCCGCTGAGGCATCTCGAGGCTCATCACACCTAACCTCTGGAAATTACAAAGGGTCTTCACACCCTTGCTGCAACTCAAGAAGTTCCCCGACATACCCGTCTCCACTCGAGAGGAATCACGAGAGTCCCGCCCTCATCCAGAGGAGCCCCGTTTCCGCCTCCTAGCTCGAGAGGAGGGATCCTTCCCTGCGTGGTCGGAAAGAATTCCCGGCATTTCCGTCGCATCTCAAGAGGAGGCGCTCTCCACAGGAAAGGCGAGAGGAACTCCAGGGTCGTGCCACCATTCCCAGAGTCCCCAGATGTCTCAGTCCATTCCAGGGAAACATGTTTTCCCTGCACTGACTCGACTTTCAAGCCGAGGATCGACTCACACCACGGTGGCACGTGGGACAACCCTGTGGGAAAGCCTCGTGGGAAAGCCACAGATCCCTTGATCCACGCGAAGGGAAGCGTGACACTGCTGCTACAGCTCGGGAGGAAAGCGCACGTGCATGCCCCACACAGACGAGGACTGACTCCCCTGGGGAGACTCCAGAAGTACCCCAAGATCCATGTCAGCACTGGAGAGGAATCCTCAGGTTCTGGCACCGACTCCACACAAGGTCTTATGCCGGTGTCCAGCCCCGGTGGATCCAGGGAATTCGAAGGGTGGACGGCGTTGGCGTGGAAAGACTTGTTTATTTATTAATGTAAGATTAGATTAGCAAACTATAGTGTAGTAAGAAGATTAAGTGGAGGAGAGGGCTGAATAGCTTGGTTTACGCGGACGGCCAATAAAATTCCAGACAAGGAATTGCACCACCTACGTTGGCCACGGCGCCCGCTTGAATATCTAAGGGGTGCCTCGCCTTAAGCTCCCTTTCGTGCGGGTCTTAACAGCCAGGCCCAAGTAAGTAGACCTGGCGAGCCTCCGCACTCCATGTGGAGATTCAGCCTGAAGTTATAGTAAAGAGCAGAGAAGAAGGAAAGGTAGAGAAGAAGAAAGAGAGAGAAAGACACGGGGGAGCCAGAGTCCCAGGAAACCAGGCTGAGAGACTAGTTCGAGAAGCTGGTCCGAGAAACTGGCCCCCGGCCCCTGGCCTCCTCCTTTATTGTTCAGAAGGTCTTTTATACTTTTGATATACATGAAGATCAATGGATAACCCAAAATTATGTAGTGTTCCCAACCCAGATTCTTCTGTATATCATTTTGTATACAAAAGGTCTCAGGTGATTTACATTATCTTCTGGCCAAGAGGCTTGTTAACACTTTTTGGCTCTCTTCCTTAATGAATGTTAATTTTGTTCCCTGAAGTGTTTTTCTTTAATCTGCATCTCCTTAAAGCATTAAAGTTACATCTCTATAGAACAAAGGTGCAGTGGGTAATAACAAAGAAAGTACTTAACTCAAAATCTAATGTTGCTAATACAGTCTACTACTTGTTTTCACATACCAACTATATCTAAAAATAAAGGATATGAAAATTTGGCAGCAAGCATTGACCCAAAAAATGACTTTTAATCAGTCCTATTCTAAAGATTCTGACTCCTCGGAAGCTCCTGCATTCCTACGATGTTTTAAGCTTCCTGTGCCTCCTGCGGTCAGGAGGCCTCAAACAATCACAAGCGCAGCTGTACGAGTCCTACAGGCAGGATAGAAAGCCCATCAGAGGGTTTTTGGATTGAAACACTCTTTCAAATGCAGAAGACTAACGCCCTGATTGACTTTTTCCAGAAAAGTTCAGAAGAGTGAAAAAGCAGAGCACAAAAACCGGCAGATTTTTGTTGGGTACATGCTTAAAAATTTCCAGAGGGGTCCCTGAGTCTGAGCACGCCTTGCGTATGTCAGCTTCCTTCCTCATAACCTTGTCACGGGCGGGCTTCCTCACACTGTCTCCCGGCAGCCTTAGGCCCCAGCATCGACGGGAGAGGAATCCCGAGAGGCCCGAGCAACTCGCATGCGGACTGGCCTTTCCTGAGGCCACCAGAGCGGGTCCTGAGGTCCCGTCGTAAGTCGAGAGCACCTGCCACAACTCGAGAAAATCCAGAGGTTCTCCCCTCCAGGCGAGATGAGGCCCATTTCCGCTGAGGCATCTCGAGGCTCATCACACCTAACCTCTGGAAATTACAAAGGGTCTTTCACACCCTTGCTGCAACTCAAGAAGTTCCCCGACATACCCGTCTCCACTCGAGAGGAATCACGAGAGTCCGCCTCATCCAGAGGAGCCCCGTTTCCGCCTCCTAGCTCGAGAGGAGGGATCCTTCCCTGCGTGGTCGGAAAGAATTCCCGGCATTTCCGCGCATCTCAAGAGGAGGCGCTCTCCACAGGAAAGGCGAGATTAACTCCAGGGTTCGTGCCACCATTCCCAGAGTCCCTCAGATGTCTCAGTCCATTCCAGGGAAACCTGTTTTCCCTGCACTGCCTCGACTTCAAGCCGAGGATCCACTCACACCACGGTGGCACGTGGGACAGCCCTGTGAGAAAGCCTCCTGGGCAAGCCTCGAGGGAAACCACAGATCCTTGATCCACGCGAAGGGAAGCGTGACACTGCTGCTACAGCTCGAGAGGAAATCGCACGTGCATGCCCAATTCGAGACGAGGACTGACTCCCCTGGGGAGACTCCAGAAGTACCCCAAAACCATGTCAGCACTGGAGAGGAATCCTCAAGTTCTGGCACCGACTCCACACAAGGTCTTAGGTCCGGCATCGACGGGAGAGGAATACGAGAGGCACCCGAACAACTCGCATGGGGACTGGCTTTCCTGAGGCCACCAGAGCGGGTCCCTGAGGTCCCTGTTGTAAGTCGAGAGCACCTGCCGCAGCTCGAGAAAATCCAGGAAGTTCTCCCCTCCAGGCGAGATGAGGCCCATTTCCGCTGAAGCATCTCGAGGCTATCACACCTAACCTCTGGAACTCCAAAGGTCCTTCACACCCTTGCTGCAACTCAAGAAGTTCCCCGACATACCCGTCTCGACTCGAGAGGAAGCACGAGAGTCCTGCCCACATCCAGAGGAGCCCCGTTTCCGCCTCCTAGCTCGAGAGGAGGGTTCCTTTTCCTGCGTGTTCGGGAAAGAATTCCTGGCCTTCCCATCGCAGCTCAAGAGGGGGCGCTCTCTACAGGAAAGGCGAGAGGAACTCCAGGGTCGTGCCACCATTCCCAGAGTCCCCCAGATGTCTCAGTCCACTCCAGGGAAACGTGTTTTCCTTGCACTGCCTCGACTTTCAAGCCGAGGATCGACTCACACCACGGTGGCACGTTGGACAGCCCTTTGGGAAAGCCTCGGGGAAAGCCTCGTGGGAAAGACTCCAGGGAAAGCCTCAGATTCCTTCATCCACGCGAAGGGAAGCGTGACACTACAGCTACAGCTCGGGAGGAAAGCGCACGTGCATGCCCCTACTCGAGACGAGGAATGACTCCCTTGGGAGACTCCAAAAGTACCCCAGGAACCATGTCAGCACTGGAGTGGAATCCTCCGGTTCCGGCACCGACTCTACACAAGGTCTTAGGCCCCGGCTTCGACGGGAGAGGAATCCCGAGAGGCCCCATGCAACTCGCATGGGGACGGGCCTTTCCTGAGGCCACCAGAGCGGGTCCCAGAGGTCCCCGTCGTAAGTCGAGAGCACCTGCCGCAACTCGAGAAAATCCAGGAGGTTCTCCCTTCCAGGCGAGATGAGGCCCATTTCCAGTGAGGCGTCTCGAGGCTAATCACACCTAACCTCTGGAATTTCCAAAGGGTCCTTCACACCCTTGCTGCAACTCAAGAAGTTCCCCGACATACCCATCTCCACTCGAGAGGAAGCACGAGAGTCCGGCCCACATCCAGAGGAGCCCCGTTTCCGCCTCCTAGCTCGAGAGGAGGGATCCTTTCCCTCGTGTTCGGGAAAGAATTCCCGCGTTTCCGTCGCATCTCAAGAAGAGGCGCTCTCCACAGGAAAGGCGAGAGGAACTCTAGGGTCGTGCCACCATTCCCAGAGTCCCTCAGATGTCTCAGTCCATTCCAGGGAAACCTTTTTTCCCTGCACTGCCTCGACTTTCAAGCCGAGGATCGACTCTCACCACGGTGGCACGTGGGACAGCTTGTGGGAAAGACTCGAGGGAAAGCCTCGTGGGAAAGCCTCGAGGGAAAGCCACAGATCCCTTGATCCACGCGAAGGGAAGCCTGACACTGCTGCTACAGCTGGGGAGGAAAGCGCACGTGCATGCCCCCACTCGAGACGAGGACTGACTCCCCAGGGGAGACTCAGGACGTACCCCAAGATCCATGTCAGGACTGGAGAGGAATCCTCAGGTTCCGGCACCGAGTCCACACAAGGTCTTAGGCCCCGGCATCGACAGGAGAGGAATCCGAGAGGCCCCGAGCAACTCGCATGGGGAATGGCCTTTCCTGAGGCCACCAGAGCATGTCCCTGAGGTCCCCGTCGTAAGTAGAGAGAAACTGCCGCAACTCGAGAAAATCCAGAAGGTTCTCCCCTCCAGGCGAGATGAGGCCCATTTCCAATGAGGCTCTCGAGGCTAATCACACCTAACGTCTGGAACTTCCAAAGGGTCCTCACCCATTGTTGCAACTCAAGAAGTTCCCCGACATAACCGTCTCCACTTGAGAGAAGCTCGAGCATCCGCCGACATCCAGAGGAGCCCCGTTTCCGCCTCCTAGCTCGAGAGGAGGATCCTTTCCCTGCGTGTTCGGGAAAGAATTCCCGGTTTCCGGTCGCATCTCAAGAGGAGGCGCTCTCACAGGAAAGGCGAGAGGAATTCCAGGGTCGAGCCACCATACCAGAGCCCCAGATGTCTCAGTCCATTCCAGGGAAACCAGTTTCCCTGCACTGCCTCGACTTTCAAGCCAAGGATCGACTCACACCACGGTGGCACGTGGACAGCCCTGTGGGAAAGCCTCGTGGGAAAGCTCTGGCAAAACCTCGATGAAAGCCACAGATTTCTTCATCCACGCGAAGGAGCATGACATGCTGCTACAGCTCGGGAGGAAAGTGACGTGCATGACCTAAGTCGAGACGAGGACTGAATCCCCGGGGAGACTCCAGAAGTACCCAAGATCCATGTCAGCACTGGAGAGGAATTTTCAGGTTCCGACGTCTCCACACAAGTCTTAGGCCCGGCATCGACGGGAGAGGAATCCGAGAGGCCCCGTGCAACTCGCATGGGGACTGGCCTTTCCTGAGGCCACCAGAGCGGGTCCCTGAGGTCCTCGTCTTAAGTCGAGAGCACCTGTGGCAACTCGAGAAAATCCAGGAGGTTCTCCCTCCAGGCGAGATGAAGCCCATTTCCGCGGAGCGTCTCGAGGCTAATCACACCTGGCCTCTGAATTTCCAAAGGGTCTTCACACCCTTGCTGCAACTCAAGAAGTTCCCGACTACCGTCTCCACTCGAGAGGAAGCACGAGAGTCCGCCCACATCCAGAGAGCCCCGTTTCCGCCTCATAGCTCGAGAGGTGGATCCTTTCCCTGCGTTGTCGGAAAGAATTCCCGGTGTTCCGTCGCATCTCAAGAGGAGGCGCTCTCCACAGGAAAACGAGGGGATCTCCAGGGTCGTGCCACCATTCCTGAGTGCACAGAATTCTCAGTCTATTCCAGGGAAACCTATTTTCCCTGCATTGCCTCGACTTTCAAGCCGAGTATCACTCACACCACGGTGGCACGTGGGACAGCCCTGTGGGAAAGCCTCGTGGGAAAGCCTCGAGGAAAAGCCACAGATCCCTAGATCCACGCAAAGGGAAGTGTGACATGCTGCTACAGCTCGGGAGGAAAGCGCACGTGCATGCCCCACTCGAGACGAGGACTGACTCCCTGGGGAGACTCCAGAAGTACCCAAGACCATGTCAGCACTGGAGAGGAATCCTTAGGTTCCGGCACGGACTCACACAAGATCTTAGGCCGGCATCGATGGGAGGAATCCCGAGAGGCCCCAAGCAACTCGCATGGGGATGGCCTTTCCTGAGGCCACCAGAGCGGGTCCCTGAGGTCCTCATCCTAAGTCGAGAGCACCTGCCGCAACTCGAGAAATCAGGAGTTCTCCCCTCCAGGCGAGATGAGGCCATTTCCGCAGAAGCGTCTCGAGGCAAATCACACCTAACCTCTGGAACTTCCAAAGGGTCCTTCAAACCCTTGCTGCAACTCAAGAAGTTCCCCCACATACACGTCTCACTCGAGAGGAAAGCACGAGAGTCCGCCCACATCCAGAGGAGCCCCGTTTCCGCCTCCTAGCTCGAGAGGATGGATCCTTTCCCTGCGTGGTCGGGAAAGAATTCCCGCGTTTCCGTCGCAACTCAAGAGGAGCGTCTCCACAGGAAAGGCGAGAGGAACTCCAGGGTCGTGCCACCATTCCAGAGTCCCCAGATGTCTCAGTCCATTCCAGGGAAACCTGTTTTCCCTGCACTGCCTCGACTTTCAAGCGAGGATGGACTCACACCACGTGGCACGTGGGACAGCCCTGTGGAAAGCCTCGTGGAAAGCCTCGTGGGAAAGCCTCGAGGGAAACCACAGATCCTTGATCCACGCGAAGGGAATCGTGACTCTGCTCCTACAGCTCGAGAGGAAACCGCACGTTCATGCCCCACTCGAGACGAGGACTGACTCCCCTGGGGAGACTCCAGAAGTACCCAAGATCCATGTCAGCACTGGAGAGGAATCCTCAGGTTCGGCACCTGCTGGGAGCCAGTGTGAGGAATCCTGCCCATGACAAGGTCATGAGGAAGAAGCTGACATATGCAAGGCGTGCTCAGACTTCAGGGACCCCTCTGCAAATTCCTAAGCACGTACCCAACTAAAATCTGCCGGCTTTTGTGCTCTGTTTTCCACTCTTCTGACATTTTCTGGAAAATTCAATTCAGGGCTTTAGTCTTCTGCATTTGAAGAGTGTTTCAATCAAAAACCCCTCGATGGCTTTCTAGCCTGCCTGCAGGACTCGTACAGCTGCGCATGTGATTGTTTGAGGCCTCCTGACCACAGGAGGCACAGGAAGCTTAAAACATCCTAGGAATGTAGGAGCTTCCGAGGAGTCAAAATCTTTAGAATAGACTGATTAATGGTTTCATTTTTTGGGTCAATGCTTGCTGCAAATTTTCATATCCTTTATTTTTAGATATAGTTGGTATATAGAAAAACAAGTAGTAGACCTGGTATTAGCAACATTAGATCTTTGAGTTAAGTACCTTCTTGTTATATCCCACTCCACCTTTGTTCTATAGAGATGTAACTTTAATGCTTTAAGGAGATGCAGATTAAAAAAAAAAAACACTTCAGGGGAAACAAATTAACATTCATTAGGAAGAGAGCCAAAAAGTGTTAACAAGCTCTTGGCCAAAAGATAATGTAAATCACCTGAGACTTTTGTATACAAATGATATACGGAAAGAATCTGGTTGTGAACGCTACATAATTTTGTGTTACCCATTGATCTCCGTGTTTTATCAAAGTATAAAAGGCCTTCTGAACAATAAAGGATGGGGCCAGTTTCTCGAACTAGTCTCTCGGCCTGGTTTCTTGGGATTCTGGCTCCCCCCATGTCTCTCTCTCTCTCTTCTTCTCTCCCCTTCCCTCTCTCTGCTGTTTACTTTAACTTCAGGCTGAATCTCATCTGGGGCGCGGAGGCTCGCCAGGTCTACTTACTTGCCCGGCTGTTAAGACCCGCACGAAAGGGAGCTTAAGGCGAGGCACCTTAGATATTCAAGCGGCGCCGGTGGCCCAACGTAGATGCGTGCAAATTCCTTGTCTGGAATTTTATTGGCCTTTCCGCGTAAACCAAGCTATTCAGCCCTCTTCCTCCACTTAATCTTCTTACTACACTATAGTTTCTTAATCTAATCTTACATTAATAAACAAACAAGTCTTTCCACACCAACGCCGTCCACCCTTCGAATTCCCTGGATCCACCGGGGCTGGACCCCGGCAAGTGGTGCCCGGAACAGGCTATTCGAAGGTAGGTTCTCGGAGCAAAGCTCCCCCGGAGCACTCTCTGTGTCCCCCCGGAGCACTCTCTGTTGCTCCCCCCCGGAGTGACTTAATCACTCCCCCGGAGTACTTTCGGGTACTCCCCAGTGTTGAGTGTTCGGGACGGCTAGGACCCCATCAGGGTGCCACGGACCCCCCTGTAGGATAGACAGGGTGAGGACGAGTGGGAAGTGTTCAAGGGTTTAAGAGAAACCTGGTGCTCTAGAGGTTGAAAAGAAACCTGCTATCTTAGGGTTTAAAACAAAACCCCCTTGGCTAAGGTAAAACCTTTTTGTCAGGCAGACTTTTCTATAACTCTTAATTTTCTGACACGGGTAACAATGACTCAAAACAATGACACCTCTTTATACAAGTAATTTTGTAACTGTTAAACAAAAAGACAAATTAAAGATTAAAAGGCTCGTGTTACGAGACCAATGTCCTTGGTTTCCAGAAAAGAGATTTAGATACTTGGATAAAGGTAATAAAACAGCTAAAAACTAATTATACTTTGCATGGGCCTGTAAATGCTTTTGCTCTGTAAAATATTATTACAAATGTTCTGGACCCCCGTCATGAGGCTGTTAGTTAGATAGCTATGGGAGAGACTATAGCAGTGGATCGTAGTGGGTCTCCACTATTACGCAGATCATATTTTCTGCCATTGGCAACAAAAGGAGAGAGACTGTACTCTTCCTCCCGAGGAAGGAGGGTGCTTATAGGACGCAGCGGCCGAGCGCCTGGAGAGCCCCCTCCCCTCTACACAAACCAACCTTTAAAAGAGTTGTCTTATTTAAGGCGACACTGCAACCTCTGCTTGCGCCTCCCCAGGGTTAAGAACTCCGCACTTTATATCCAAAGCTCCCAGAACATTGCTTAAGTTTGAAAACGATAGTGACAATATTTTTGAGCAAAAGAGCTTTAAAACAGAGCTTGCTCCTTGCATAAAATCCCTCAGGAGGGGCCTCACCCAACAAAAAAAAGAAAAGGAAGAAAACAGGAAAAAAAAAAAAAATATTCGTAATAAAAGGACTTAACAAATGCAAAATGTTTCTCTTGAGGCCAAATAGAACATTTTTTGCCAAAATGTCTTGCTAAACAGAGATAACAAGCCGTACCAAACAACCCAGGTAGCTCAGCCTGGACCTCAGTTCCACCACCTTAATAATAATAGCTCCTGACTCAGATTCCAGTGGTAGTCCCCTGCCTGAGGACATTGTAAGACTTGTGCTGGGGCATAGCTTGCTTCTTTTCAAAAAATTTCGGTAGTGTCTTGTGTAGTAATTCTGATTATACTAAAAAAATTGAAGTTTGATATGCCACCTGCTAAAACTGTGCAATTAAAATTAAAAATAGCACAGCTTTTGCTTTTACCTTATTACCAGACAGAAAAACCAGACAAAAAAAGCCCCAGAGGATCTAGATCTAGCTTTTTGGGTGCAAAAATTGCAGCTTCTAGGCCTTTAAAAGATTTTTTAAAGATATAAATGTCATGGCTGTTAGACAATAGACAAGACGTTTCTTACATTGCTGAGAGACTAGCGCAGCTCCTGGACAACATATACTACTGAAAAGGAGTTGGTGGGATTAGAAAAGGTGGTATGCAGGATAAAAATGCTATAGAGTAAGAGGTGAGAGAGAGTTTAAAACCTTGGTGAATAGTGAGCTCCCCGTTGCTGGAAGTATTCAAGCAAAGATTAAATGGTTACTTGTCATCTAAAAGGCTATAGACCAGATTTGGGTTATAAAAAGATCATTAAAAAGCTTTTCTTGCTTCTTATATTTGGGTCTGCCAAAAGTTTTAAAACTGATAATGTCCTTTTAAAGCTGCTGAGAGATTGTTTACTAACTTTAAATGATTTCCAAAATTATTAGGTGATATTAATTGGATATGCCCACATTTAAAACTGACTTTTGTAGATTTAAAGCCTTTTGTTTGATTGCTGAAAAATAACAATCCTAATCCAGTTCTAAGAAAAAGTTGACTAGTGTGACACAGTTGGCTTTCGTTAAAGTGAATGAGGCTTTAAATGATCAGTTAATTAAGATTAATATTGCCAAAAAAGGAGATTAAATTATTCTTGCCACAAAATGTATACCTACAGGATGCTTGTGACAAGAAGGCCCATTGGTTCCATCTAATGACCCCCCAAAATAGTTTTATCTTATCCCAACTTGGTGGAACAATGGCTCTGCCTAAGAAAAAATTACTGACATATAATTTAAAGATTAATTCAAGCATACTGATTTATTAAATTGTTCAGTAAAGAGCCATCAAAAATTGTAATTCCATATAACAAAAAACAACTTGATGCTTTTCAAATGTTTGCTGATTGGCAGATTGCTATAGGAAATTCTTGTGATCAGATCTTGCATCATTTACCCTCACGTGCTTTGTTAATTCAAAAATTAAAAAAGAGAAATTAAGTATAGTTTTCCCCCATCAGATTTTACAAACATGTTCTCTTTGTAATAAGTTAAATGCTGATTCGTTTGGAACAGTAAAATAAAAGCCATTGGTAAGCAAAAAGATCTCCAGATAACAAAAGATCCCGACCAGAATTTGCTTGCGGGTCGAGGAAGTGTTTATATTTTTTCCACAGGGTGCAGATTCGTCAATTTGGATCCCGGACAGACTGATTCGCCACAAAAGAAAAAGGGAACTTCTCTGCCGCACCGCCGCGGGAAAACAGCCGTGCACCAAAAGCTGCGGGCGGGCCAGCCTGACTGACGGAACCAGTGCACCGCACTCGCAGCCCCGTTACAGCGCCAGTGTAGAGGCGGGGTGAAGGCCGTGCTCCCACCGGCAGAAGAGGCAAAAGAAACATCAAGATCCGGCGGGACTAACAGCTGCTGCAGCGCAAACTCCAACCAGAAAATGACTCTATTTACTCTATTTTGGCTTGTCTATCCTCTCCTTATGTTCTTCTTTTCACCAATGATTCCAGAAAACTTAACGTACTAATGTAGCAACTTGTGAACCATGGATGTTTTCATCTTGTTTAACTCCTCAAAGTAATGTCTGCTCTTTTGTGGTTTTAAAGATGTCCTGTAACTGTAACAACTTATTGATATGATAATTATGTTCTTGCTGTGTTACAATAATGTTATTGTTACTATGGCAGCGGTCATTGACTCAACAAGTGTAAATGCCCAATATGTTAAAAAATCAAGTTTTAGGTGTTTTGGAACAGCTCAGATATTAGTTTAGACTTAGGGAAACTGCATAACCAGATTCAGACCTTGGAACACTCCCGATTAGATTTTACACCGCAGGAGAAGCCAATGACTTTTCCACACTTTCTCTAACTTCATTTCTGGAAAGACTATTCTGTCTACTCTTTATAATCTTGCTCCTCGTAATCATTCTTCCCTGTATGTCTAGATTTCGGCAGAGCATTCGGAATCTCGCGACCGAACTGCACTGATTTTAAACAAAAATAATTAATTATTTAAAATAAAAAAGGGTGAGATGCTGGAGCCAGTGTGAGGAATCCCGCCGTGACAAGTCATGAGGAAGGAAGCTGACATACGCAAGCGTGCTCAGACTTCAGGGACCCTCTGGAAATTCCTAAGCACGTACCCAACAAAAATCTGCCGCTTTTCTGCTCTGCTTTTCCACTCTTACTGACATTCTCTGGAAAAAAGTCAAATCAGGGCTTTAGTCTTCTGCATTTGAAAGAGTGTTTCAATCCAAAAACCCCTCCGATGGCTTTCTAGCCTGCCTGCAGGACTCGTACAGCTGCGCATGTGATTGTTTGAGGCCTCCTGACGCAGGAGGCAACAGGAAGCTTAAAACATCCTAGGAATGTAGGAGCTTCCGAGGAGTCAAAATTTTAGAATAGGACTGATTAAAGGTTTCATTTTTGGGTCAATGCTTGCTGCCAAATTTTCATATCTTTATTTTTAGATATAGTTGGTATATAGAAAACAAGTAGTAGACCTGGTATTAGCAACATTAGATCTTTGAGTTAAGTACCTTCTTTGTTATATCCCACTGCACCTTTGTTCTATAGAGATGTAACTTTAATGCTTTAAGGAGATGCAGATTAAAAAAAAAAACACTTCAGGGGAAACAAAATTAACATTCATTAAGGAAGAGAGCCAAAAAGTGTTAACAAGACTCTTGGCCAAAAGATAATGTAAATCACCTGAGACTTTTGTATACAAACTGATATACGGAAAGAATCTGGGTTGTGAACGCTACATAATTTTGTGTTACCCATTGATCTCCGTGTTTTATCAAAGTATAAAAGGCCTTCTGACAATAAAGGATGGGGCCAGTTTCTCGAACTAGTCTCTCGGCCTGGTTTCTTGGACTCTGGCTCCCCCATGTCTCTCTCTCTCTCTTCTTCTCTCCCTTCCCTCTCTCTGCTCTTTACTTTAACTTCAGGCTGAATCTCCATCTGGGGCGCGGAGGCTCGCCAGGTCTACTTACTTGCCCGGCTGTTAAGACCCGCACGAAAGGGAGCTTAAGGCGAGGCACCCTTAGATATTCAAGCGTGAGCCGGTGGCCCAACGTAGATGGTGCAAATTCCTTGTCTGGAATTTTATTGGCCTTCGCGTAAACCAAGCTATTCAGCCCTCTTCCTCCACTTAATCTTCTTACTACACTATAGTTCTTAATCTAATCTTACATTAATAAACAAACAAGTCTTTCCACGCCAACGCCGTCCACCCTTCGAATTCCCTGGATCCACCGGGGCTGGACCCGGCAGGCACCGACTCCACACAAGGTCTTAGGCCCTGGCATCGACGGGAGAGGAATCCCGAGAGGCCCCCGAGCAACTCGCAAGGGGACTGGCCTTTCCTGAGGCCACCAGAGCGGGTCCCAGCGGTCCCCGTCGTAAGGCGAGAGCACGTACCGCAACTCGAAAAAATCCAGGAGATTCTCCCCTCCAGGGGAGATGAGGCCCATTTCCGCTAAGGCGTCTCGACTCTAGACACACCTAACCTCTGGAATTCCAAAGGATCCTTCACACCCTTGCTGCAACTCAAGAAGTTCCCCAACATACCCGTCTCCACTCGAGAGGAAGCACGAGAGTCACGCCCCATCCAGAGGAGCCCCGTTTCTGCCTCCAAGTTCGAGAGGAGGGATCCTTTTGCTGCGTGGTCGGGAAAGAATTCCCGGCGTTCCCGTCGCATCTCAAGAGGAGGCGCTGTCCACAGGAAAGGCGACAGGAACTCCAGGGTCGTGCCACCATTCCCAGAGTCCCCCAGATGTCTCAGTCCATTCCAGGGAAGCCTGTTTCCCCGGCACTGCCTCGACTTTCAAACCGAGGATCGACTGACACCACGGTGGCACGTGGGACATCACTGGGGGAAAGCATCGTTGGAAAGCCTGGTGGGAAAGCCTGGTGGGAAAGCCTAATGGGAAAGCCTCGAGGGAAAGCCACAGATCCCTTGATCCAAGCGAAGGGAAGCGTGACACTGCTGCTACAGCTCGGGAGGAAAGCGCACTTGCATGTCCACACTCGAGACCAGGACTGACTCCCCTGGGGAGACTACAGAAGTACCCCAAGATCCATGTCAGCCCTGGAGAGGAATCCTCAGGTTCCGGCACAGACTCCACACAAGGACTTAGGCCCCGG
>NW_017214227.1:0-14890 GCF_001704415.2 Capra hircus
CTCCGTGTGGCGCTGAATCTGGGCGGCCAAGCAACGAGTTGCCCAGTTGCCCTTCCCTCTGACAGAATTCTCACTGCTGGAGCCCTTGGCAGTGTGCAACCCACCAGCCCCTAAGCTCTCCTTAAGGAGGACTGGGACCTAAGTGCAAAGGCAAGGCAGGATTGGAGCTGAGGCAAGAAAGGCGCCAGTGGCGACTCCCAGGCTCCTGCTGCCTGCTCCTTCCTGGAGAGGCAGCCTAAAAGCAAGGCAAGTCTGGGCAAGGCTAGCCCCGGCAGAGCAGCCTCGCGCCAGGAACTCTGCCAGATCGGGGCTCTGAGCAGAGCTAGAGCTCTGCCGTACTGGAGGCGCACTTAGCTCCGTGCAAGCAGGGCTTTCAACTTGACGGGGCTGGGCTGCCTCCTCTTCCCCCGAGGAGGCTCGCTTCCCTGCTGGCTGTGCACTCGCCTATCAGGCGGGGGCGCAGGGCTCCTCCAGCAGGTCTTGCCTCAGGGGCTGCTTCCCCTGAGTTGGGGCTGTGGGCAGGAACCCAGACACGCAGGATCAGGCCCCAACCACCTGCACATGTCTCTGCTGGGGAGGAGAGTGCTAGGGAACCTACGTCTGTCATACACTTTCTGGGCACCCAAGGAATCAGCCTCCGTGTGTGCGGGGCTGAAAACCCCAGCCAGGGGCCCTGGGAGCCTGGTGCTCTCGGTGCGGCGCTGATTCTAGGCGGCCTAGAAACCGCTGGAGGAGCCCTGCAGTTGCCCTTCCCTTCCCTCTGACAGAGCTCTCACTGCTGAAGCCCTTGGCAGTGTGCAACCCACCACCCCTAAGCCCTCCCCAACGACGCCTGGCACCTATGTGCAAAGGCAAGGCAGGATTGGAGCTGAGGCAAGGAAGGCACCAGTGGCGTCTCCCAGGCTCGCTCAGACAGCTCCTTCCTGGGGAGGGAGCCTAAAAGCAAGGCAAGTCTGGGCAAGGCGAGCCCCCGGCCGAGCAGCCTCGCGCCAGAAACTCTGCCAGATCGGGGCTCTGAGCAGAGCTAGAGCTCTGCCGTACTGGAGGCCCACTTAGCTCCGTGCAAGCAGGGCTTTCCTCTTGACTGGGCTCGGCTGCCTCCTCTTCTCCCGAGGAGGCTCGCTACACTGCTGGCTGTGCTCTCGCCTATCAGGCGGGCGCGCAGGGCTCCTCCAGCAGGTCTTGCCTCAGGGGCTGCTTCCCCTGAGTTGAGGCTGTGGGCGGAACCCAGACACGCAGGATAAGGCCCCAACCACCTGCACATGTCTCTGCTGGGGAGGAGAGTGCTAGGGAACCTACGTCTCTCACACACTTTCTAGGCACCCCACGGAGTCAGCCTCTGGGAGTGTGGGGATGCAAAACCCAGCCAGGGGCCCTTGGAACCTGGTGCTCTCCGTGCGGAGCTTTGTCTGGGCGGCCAAGGAACCGCTGAAGGAGCCCTGCTGTTGCCCTTCGCTTCCCTCTGACAGAGCTTTCACTGCTGGAGCCCTTGGCAGTGTGCAACCCACCAGCCCCTAAGCCCTCCTCAAGGACGCTTGGGACCTAAGTGCAAAGGCAAGGCAGGGGTAGAGCTGAAGCCAGGAAGGCGCCAGTGGCGTTTCCGAGCCTCACACAGCCTGCTCCTTCCTGGGGAGGGAGCCTTAAAGCAAGGCAAGTCTGCGCAAGGCTCGCCTATGGCAGAGCATCTTGGTGCCAGGAACTCTGCCAGATCGGGCCTCTGAACAGAGCTAGAGATCTGCCGTACTGGAGTCGCACTTAGCTTCGTGTAAGCAGGGATTTCAGCTTGACGGGGACTTGCTGCCTCCTCTTCCCCCGAGGAGGCTCGCTTCCCTGCTGGCTGTGCACTCGCCTATCAGGCGGGGGCGCAGGGCTCCTCCAGCAGGTCTTGCCTCAGGGGCTGCTTCCCTGAGTTGGGGCTGTGGGCAGGAACCCAGACACGCAGGATCAGGCCCCAAACACCTGCACATGTCTCTGCTGGGGAGGAGAGTGCTAGGGAACCTACGTCTGTCATACACTTTCTGGGCACCCAAGGAATCAGCCTCCGTGTGTGCGGGGCTGAAAACCCCAGCCAGGGGCCCTGGGAGCCTGGTGCTCTCCGTGTGGCGCTGAATCTGGGCGGCCAAGCAACCGCTGGAGGAGCCCTGCAGTTGCCCTTCCCTTCCCTCTGACAGAATTCTCACTGCTGGAGCCCTTGGCAGTGTGCAACCCCACCAGCCCCTAAGCTCTCCTTAAGGAGGACTGGGACCTAAGTGCAAAGGCAAGGCAGGATTGGAGCTGAGGCAAGAAAGGCGCCAGTGGCGACTCCCAGGCTCCTGCTGCCTGCTCCTTCCTGGAGAGGCAGCCTAAAAGCAAGGCAAGTCTGGGCAAGGCTAGCCCCGGCAGAGCAGCCTCGCGCCAGGAACTCTGCCAGATCGGGGCTCTGAGCAGAGCTAGAGCTCTGCCGTACTGGAGGCGCACTTAGCTCCGTGCAAGCAGGGCTTTCAACTTGACGGGGCTGGGCTGCCTCCTCTTCCCCCCGAGGAGGCTCGCTTCCCTGCTGGCTGTGCACTCGCCTATCAGGCGGGGGCGGGCTCCTCCAGCAGGTCTTGCCTCAGGGGCTGCTTCCCCTGAGTTGGGGCTGTGGGCAGGAACCCAGACACGCAGGATCAGGCCCCAACCACCTGCACATGTCTCTGCTGGGGAGGAGAGTGCTAGGGAACCTACGTCTGTCATACACTTTCTGGGCACCCAAGGAATCAGCCTCCGTGTGTGCGGGGCTGAAAACCCCAGCCAGGGGCCCTGGGAGCCTGGTGCTCTCGGTGCGGCGCTGATTCTAGGCGGCCTAGAAACCGCTGGAGGAGCCCTGCAGTTGCCCTTCCTTCCCTCTGACAGAGCTCTCACTGCTGAAGCCCTTGGCAGTGTGCAACCCACCACCCCCTAAGCCCTCCCAAACGACGCCTGGCACCTATGTGCAAAGGCAAGGCAGGATTGGAGCTGAGGCAAGGAAGGCACCAGTGGCGTCTCCCAGGCTCGCTCAGACAGCTCCTTCCTGGGGAGGGAGCCTAAAAGCAAGGCAAGTCTGGGCAAGGCGAGCCCCCGGCCGAGCAGCCTCGCGCCAGAAACTCTGCCAGATCGGGGCTCTGAGCAGAGCTAGAGCTCTGCCGTACTGGAGGCCCACTTAGCTCCGTGCAAGCAGGGCTTTCCTCTTGACTGGGCTCGGCTGCCTCCTCTTCTCCCGAGGAGGCTCGCTACACTGCTGGCTGTGCTCTCGCCTATCAGGCGGGCGCGCAGGGCTCCTCCAGCAGGTCTTGCCTCAGGGGCTGCTTCCCCTGAGTTGAGGCTGTGGGCGGGAACCCAGACACGCAGGATAAGGCCCCAACCACCTGCACATGTCTCTGCTGGGGAGGAGAGTGCTAGGGAACCTACGTCTCTCACACACTTTCTAGGCACCCACGGAGTCAGCCTCTGGGAGTGTGGGGATGCAAAACCCAGCCAGGGGCCCTTGGAACCTGGTGCTCTCCGTGCGGAGCTTTGTCTGGGCGGCCAAGGAACCGCTGAAGGAGCCCTGCTGTTGCCCTTCGCTTCCCTCTGACAGAGCTTTCACTGCTGGAGCCCTTGGCAGTGTGCAACCCACCAGCCCCTAAGCCCTCCTCAAGGACGCTTGGGACCTAAGTGCAAAGGCAAGGCAGGGGTAGAGCTGAAGCCAGGAAGGCGCCAGTGGCGTTTCCGAGCCTCACACAGCCTGCTCCTTCCTGGGGAGGGAGCCTTAAAGCAAGGCAAGTCTGCGCAAGGCTCGCCTATGGCAGAGCATCTTGGTGCCAGGAACTCTGCCAGATCGGGCCTCTGAACAGAGCTAGAGATCTGCCGTACTGGAGTCGCACTTAGCTTCGTGTAAGCAGGGATTTCAGCTTGACGGGGACTTGCTGCCTCCTCTTCCCCCGAGGAGGCTCGCTTCCCTGCTGGCTGTGCACTCGCCTATCAGGCGGGGGCGCAGGGCTCCTCCAGCAGGTCTTGCCTCAGGGGCTGCTTCCCCTGAGTTGGGGCTGTGGGCAGGAACCCAGACACGCAGGATCAGGCCCCAAACACCTGCACATGTCTCTGCTGGGGAGGAGAGTGCTAGGGAACCTACGTCTGTCATACACTTTCTGGGCACCCAAGGAATCAGCCTCCGTGTGTGCGGGGCTGAAAACCCAGCCAGGGGCCTGGGAGCCTGGTGCTCTCCGTGTGGCGCTGAATCTGGGCGGCCAAGCAACCGCTGGAGGAGCCCTGCAGTTGCCCTTCCTTCCCTCTGACAGAATTCTCACTGCTGGAGCCCTTGGCAGTGTGCAACCCACCAGCCCCCTAAGCTCTCCTTAAGGAGGACTGGGACCTAAGTGCAAAGGCAAGGCAGGATTGGAGCTGAGGCAAGAAAGGCGCCAGTGGCGACTCCCAGGCTCCTGCTGCCTGCTCCTTCCTGGAGAGGCAGCCTAAAAGCAAGGCAAGTCTGGGCAAGGCTAGCCCCGGCAGAGCAGCCTCGCGCCAGGAACTCTGCCAGATCGGGGCTCTGAGCAGAGCTAGAGCTCTGCCGTACTGGAGGCGCACTTAGCTCCGTGCAAGCAGGGCTTTCAACTTGACGGGGCTGGGCTGCCTCCTCTTCCCCGAGGAGGCTCGCTTCCCTGCTGGCTGTGCACTCGCCTATCAGGCGGGGGCGCAGGGCTCCTCCAGCAGGTCTTGCCTCAGGGGCTGCTTCCCCTGAGTTGGGGCTGTGGGCAGGAACCCAGACACGCAGGATCAGGCCCCAACCACCTGCACATGTCTCTGCTGGGGAGGAGAGTGCTAGGGAACCTACGTCTGTCATACACTTTCTGGGCACCCAAGGAATCAGCCTCCGTGTGTGCGGGGCTGAAAACCCCAGCCAGGGGCCCTGGGAGCCTGGTGCTCTCGGTGCGGCGCTGATTCTAGGCGGCCTAGAAACCGCTGGAGGAGCCCTGCAGTTGCCCTTCCTTCCCTCTGACAGAGCTCTCACTGCTGAAGCCCTTGGCAGTGTGCAACCCACCACCCCTAAGCCCTCCCCAACCACGCCTGGCACCTATGTGCAAAGGCAAGGCAGGATTGGAGCTGAGGCAAGGAAGGCACCAGTGGCGTCTCCCAGGCTCGCTCAGACAGCTCCTTCCTGGGGAGGGAGCCTAAAAGCAAGGCAAGTCTGGGCAAGGCGAGCCCCCCGGCGAGCAGCCTCGCGCCAGAAACTCTGCCAGATCGGGGCTCTGAGCAGAGCTAGAGCTCTGCCGTACTGGAGGCCCACTTAGCTCCGTGCAAGCAGGGCTTTCCTCTTGACTGGGCTCGGCTGCCTCCTCTTCTCCCCGAGGAGGCTCGCTACACTGCTGGCTGTGCTCTCGCCTATCAGGCGGGCGCGCAGGCTCCTCCAGCAGGTCTTGCCTCAGGGGCTGCTTCCCCTGAGTTGAGGCTGTGGGCGGGAACCCAGACACGCAGGATAAGGCCCCAACCACCTGCACATGTCTCTGCTGGGGAGGAGAGTGCTAGGGAACCTACGTCTCTCACACACACTTTCTAGGCACCCACGGAGTCAGCCTCTGGGAGTGTGGGGATGCAAAACCCAGCCAGGGGCCCTTGGAACCTGGTGCTCTCCGTGCGGAGCTTTGTCTGGGCGGCCAAGGAACCGCTGAAGGAGCCCTGCTGTTGCCCTTCGCTTCCCTCTGACAGAGCTTTCACTGCTGGAGCCCTTGGCAGTGTGCAACCCACCAGCCCCTAAGCCCTCCTCAAGGACGCTTGGGACCTAAGTGCAAAGGCAAGGCAGGGGTAGAGCTGAAGCCAGGAAGGCGCCAGTGGCGTTTCCGAGCCTCACACAGCCTGCTCCTTCCTGGGGAGGGAGCCTTAAAGCAAGGCAAGTCTGCGCAAGGCTCGCCTATGGCAGAGCATCTTGGTGCCAGGAACTCTGCCAGATCGGGCCTCTGAACAGAGCTAGAGATCTGCCGTACTGGAGTCGCACTTAGCTTCGTGTAAGCAGGGATTTCAGCTTGACGGGGACTTGCTGCCTCCTCTTCCCCCGAGGAGGCTCGCTTCCCTGCTGGCTGTGCACTCGCCTATCAGGCGGGGGCGCAGGGCTCCTCCAGCAGGTCTTGCCTCAGGGGCTGCTTCCCCTGAGTTGGGGCTGTGGGCAGGAACCCAGACACGCAGGATCAGGCCCCAAACACCTGCACATGTCTCTGCTGGGGAGGAGAGTGCTAGGGAACCTACGTCTGTCATACACTTTCTGGGCACCCAAGGAATCAGCCTCCGTGTGTGCGGGGCTGAAAACCCCAGCCAGGGGCCTGGGAGCCTGGTGCTCTCCGTGTGGCGCTGAATCTGGGCGGCCAAGCAACCGCTGGAGGAGCCCTGCAGTTGCCCTTCCCTTCCCTCTGACAGAATTCTCACTGCTGGAGCCCTTGGCAGTGTGCAACCCACCAGCCCCTAAGCTCTCCTTAAGGAGGACTGGGACCTAAGTGCAAAGGCAAGGCAGGATTGGAGCTGAGGCAAGAAAGGCGCCAGTGGCGACTCCCAGGCTCCTGCTGCCTGCTCCTTCCTGGAGAGGCAGCCTAAAAGCAAGGCAAGTCTGGGCAAGGCTAGCCCCCGGCAGAGCAGCCTCGCGCCAGGAACTCTGCCAGATCGGGGCTCTGAGCAGAGCTAGAGCTCTGCCGTACTGGAGGCGCACTTAGCTCCGTGCAAGCAGGGCTTTCAACTTGACGGGGCTGGGCTGCCTCCTCTTCCCCCGAGGAGGCTCGCTTCCCTGCTGGCTGTGCACTCGCCTATCAGGCGGGGCGCAGGGCTCCTCCAGCAGGTCTTGCCTCAGGGGCTGCTTCCCCTGAGTTGGGGCTGTGGGCAGGAACCCAGACACGCAGGATCAGGCCCCAACACCTGCACATGTCTCTGCTGGGGAGGAGAGTGCTAGGGAACCTACGTCTGTCATACACTTTCTGGGCACCCAAGGAATCAGCCTCCGTGTGTGCGGGGCTGAAAACCCCAGCCAGGGGCCCTGGGAGCCTGGTGCTCTCGTGCGGCGCTGATTCTAGGCGGCCTAGAAACCGCTGGAGGAGCCCTGCAGTTGCCCTTCCCTTCCCTCTGACAGAGCTCTCACTGCTGAAGCCCTTGGCAGTGTGCAACCCACCACCCCTAAGCCCTCCCCAACGACGCCTGGCACCTATGTGCAAAGGCAAGGCAGGATTGGAGCTGAGGCAAGGAAGGCACCAGTGGCGTCTCCCAGGCTCGCTCAGACAGCTCCTTCCTGGGGAGGGAGCCTAAAAGCAAGGCAAGTCTGGGCAAGGCGAGCCCCCGGCCGAGCAGCCTCGCGCCAGAAACTCTGCCAGATCGGGGCTCTGAGCAGAGCTAGAGCTCTGCCGTACTGGAGGCCCACTTAGCTCCGTGCAAGCAGGGCTTTCCTCTTGACTGGGCTCGGCTGCCTCCTCTTCTCCCGAGGAGGCTCGCTACACTGCTGGCTGTGCTCGCCTATCAGGCGGGGCGCAGGGCTCCTCCAGCAGGTCTTGCCTCAGGGGCTGCTTCCCCTGAGTTGAGGCTGTGGGCGGAACCCAGACACGCAGGATAAGGCCCCAACCACCTGCACATGTCTCTGCTGGGGAGGAGAGTGCTAGGGAACCTACGTCTCTCACACACTTTCTAGGCACCCACGGAGTCAGCCTCTGGGAGTGTGGGGATGCAAAACCCAGCCAGGGGCCCTTGGAACCTGGTGCTCTCCGTGCGGAGCTTTGTCTGGGCGGCCAAGGAACCGCTGAAGGAGCCCTGCTGTTGCCCTTCGCTTCCCTCTGACAGAGCTTTCACTGCTGGAGCCCTTGGCAGTGTGCAACCCACCAGCCCTAAGCCCTCCTCAAGGACGCTTGGGACCTAAGTGCAAAGGCAAGGCAGGGGTAGAGCTGAAGCCAGGAAGGCGCCAGTGGCGTTTCCGAGCCTCACACAGCCTGCTCCTTCCTGGGGAGGGAGCCTTAAAGCAAGGCAAGTCTGCGCAAGGCTCGCCTATGGCAGAGCATCTTGGTGCCAGGAACTCTGCCAGATCGGGCCTCTGAACAGAGCTAGAGATCTGCCGTACTGGAGTCGCACTTAGCTTCGTGTAAGCAGGGATTTCAGCTTGACGGGGACTTGCTGCCTCCTCTTCCCCCGAGGAGGCTCGCTTCCCTGCTGGCTGTGCACTCGCCTATCAGGCGGGGGCGCAGGGCTCCTCCAGCAGGTCTTGCCTCAGGGGCTGCTTCCCCTGAGTTGGGGCTGTGGGCAGGAACCCAGACACGCAGGATCAGGCCCCAAACACCTGCACATGTCTCTGCTGGGGAGGAGAGTGCTAGGGAACCTACGTCTGTCATACACTTTCTGGGCACCCAAGGAATCAGCCTCCGTGTGTGCGGGGCTGAAAACCCCAGCCAGGGGCCCTGGGAGCCTGGTGCTCTCCGTGTGGCGCTGAATCTGGGCGGCCAAGCAACCGCTGGAGGAGCCCTGCAGTTGCCCTTCCCTTCCCTCTGACAGAATTCTCACTGCTGGAGCCCTTGGCAGTGTGCAACCCACCAGCCCCTAAGCTCTCCTTAAGGAGGACTGGGACCTAAGTGCAAAGGCAAGGCAGGATTGGAGCTGAGGCAAGAAAGGCGCCAGTGGCGACTCCCAGGCTCCTGCTGCCTGCTCCTTCCTGGAGAGGCAGCCTAAAAGCAAGGCAAGTCTGGGCAAGGCTAGCCCCGGCAGAGCAGCCTCGCGCCAGGAACTCTGCCAGATCGGGGCTCTGAGCAGAGCTAGAGCTCTGCCGTACTGGAGGCGCACTTAGCTCCGTGCAAGCAGGGCTTTCAACTTGACGGGGCTGGGCTGCCTCCTCTTCCCCCGAGGAGGCTCGCTTCCCTGCTGGCTGTGCACTCGCCTATCAGGCGGGGGCGCAGGGCTCCTCCAGCAGGTCTTGCCTCAGGGGCTGCTTCCCCTGAGTTGGGGCTGTGGGCAGGAACCCAGACACGCAGGATCAGGCCCCAACCACCTGCACATGTCTCTGCTGGGGAGGAGAGTGCTAGGGAACCTACGTCTGTCATACACTTTCTGGGCACCCAAGGAATCAGCCTCCGTGTGTGCGGGGCTGAAAACCCCAGCCAGGGGCCCTGGGAGCCTGGTGCTCTCGGTGCGGCGCTGATTCTAGGCGGCCTAGAAACCGCTGGAGGAGCCCTGCAGTTGCCCTTCCTTCCCTCTGACAGAGCTCTCACTGCTGAAGCCCTTGGCAGTGTGCAACCCACCACCCTAAGCCCTCCCAACACGCCTGGCACCTATGTGCAAAGGCAAGGCAGGATTGGAGCTGAGGCAAGGAAGGCACCAGTGGCGTCTCCCAGGCTCGCTCAGACAGCTCCTTCCTGGGGAGGGAGCCTAAAAGCAAGGCAAGTCTGGGCAAGGCGAGCCCCGGCCGAGCAGCCTCGCGCCAGAAACTCTGCCAGATCGGGGCTCTGAGCAGAGCTAGAGCTCTGCCGTACTGGAGGCCCACTTAGCTCCGTGCAAGCAGGGCTTTCCTCTTGACTGGGCTCGGCTGCCTCCTCTTCTCCCGAGGAGGCTCGCTACACTGCTGGCTGTGCTCTCGCCTATCAGGCGGGCGCGCAGGGCTCCTCCAGCAGGTCTTGCCTCAGGGGCTGCTTCCCCTGAGTTGGGGCTGTGGGCGGGAACCCAGACACGCAGGATAGGCCCCAACCACCTGCACATGTCTCTGCTGGGGAGGAGAGTGCTAGGGAACCTACGTCTCTCACACACTTTCTAGGCACCCACGGAGTCAGCCTCTGGGAGTGTGGGGATGCAAAACCCAGCCAGGGGCCCTTGGAACCTGGTGCTCTCCGTGCGGAGCTTTGTCTGGGCGGCCAAGGAACCGCTGAAGGAGCCCTGCTGTTGCCCTTCGCTTCCCTCTGACAGAGCTTTCACTGCTGGAGCCCTTGGCAGTGTGCAACCCACCAGCCCCTAAGCCCTCCTCAAGGACGCTTGGGACCTAAGTGCAAAGGCAAGGCAGGGGTAGAGCTGAAGCCAGGAAGGCGCCAGTGGCGTTTCCGAGCTCACACAGCCTGCTCCTTCCTGGGGAGGGAGCCTTAAAGCAAGGCAAGTCTGCGCAAGGCTCGCCTATGGCAGAGCATCTTGGTGCCAGGAACTCTGCCAGATCGGGCCTCTGAACAGAGCTAGAGATCTGCCGTACTGGAGTCGCACTTAGCTTCGTGTAAGCAGGGATTTCAGCTTGACGGGGACTTGCTGCCTCCTCTTCCCCCGAGGAGGCTCGCTTCCCTGCTGGCTGTGCACTCGCCTATCAGGCGGGGGCGCAGGGCTCCTCCAGCAGGTCTTGCCTCAGGGGCTGCTTCCCCTGAGTTGGGGCTGTGGGCAGGAACCCAGACACGCAGGATCAGGCCCCAAACACCTGCACATGTCTCTGCTGGGGAGGAGAGTGCTAGGGAACCTACGTCTGTCATACACTTTCTGGGCACCCAAGGAATCAGCCTCCGTGTGTGCGGGGCTGAAAACCCCAGCCAGGGGCCCTGGGAGCCTGGTGCTCTCCGTGTGGCGCTGATCTGGGCGGCCAAGCAAACCGCTGGAGGAGCCCTGCAGTTGCCCTTCCCTTCCCTCTGACAGAATTCTCACTGCTGGAGCCCTTGGCAGTGTGCAACCCACCAGCCCTAAGCTCTCCTTAAGGAGGCTGGGACCTAAGTGCAAAGGCAAGGCAGGATTGGAGCTGAGGCAAGAAAGGCGCCAGCCTCCCAGGCTCCTGCTGCCTGCTCCTTCCTGGAGAGGCAGCCTAAAAGCAAGGCAAGTCTGGGCAAGGCTAGCCCCCGGCAGAGCAGCCTCGCGCCAGGAACTCTGCCAGATCGGGGCTCTGAGCAGAGCTAGAGCTCTGCCGTACTGGAGGCGCACTTAGCTCCGTGCAAGCAGGGCTTTCAACTTGACGGGCTGGCTGCCTCCTCTTCCCCCGAGGAGGCTCGCTTCCTGCTGGCTGTGCACTCGCCTATCAGGCGGGGCGCAGGGCTCCTCCAGCAGGTCTTGCCTCAGGGGCTGCTTCCCCTGAGTTGGGGCTGTGGGCGGGAACCCAGACACGCAGGATCAGGCCCCAACCACCTGCACATGTCTCTGCTGGGGAGGAGAGTGCTAGGGAACCTACGTCTGTCATACACTTTCTGGGCACCCAAGGAATCAGCCTCTGAGTGTGGGTGAAAACCCAGCCAGGGGCCCTTGGAGCCTGGTGCTCTCCGTGCGGAGCTTTGTCTGGGCGGCCAAGAACCGCTGAGGAGCCCTGCTGTTGCCCTTCCTTCCCTCTGACAGAGCTTTCACTGCTGGAGCCCTTGGCAGTGTGCAACCCACCAGCCCCCTAAGCCCTCCTCAAGGACGCTTGGGACCTAAGTGCAAAGGCAAGGCAGGGGTAGAGCTGAGGCAGGAAGGCGCCAGTGGCGTTTCCCTCACACAGCTGCCTTCCTGGGAGGGAGCCTAAAAGCAAGGCAAGTCTGGCAAGGCCGCCTCAGAGCATCTCGGTGCCAGGAACTCTGCCAGATCGGGCCTCTGAGCAGAGCTAGAGCTCTGCCGTACTGGAGGCGCACTTAGCTCGTGCAAGCAGGGCTTTCAGCTTGACGGGGCTTGCTGCCTCCTCTTCCCCCGAGGAGGCTCGCTTCCCTGCTGGCTGTGCACTCGCCTATCAGGCGGGGGCGCAGGGCTCCTCCAGCAGGTCTTGCCTCAGGGGCTGCTTCCCCTGAGTTGGGGCTGTGGGCAGGAACCCAGACACGCAGGATCAGGCCCCAACACCTGCACATGTCTCTGCTGGGGAGGAGAGTGCTAGGGAACCTACGTCTGTCATACACTTTCTGGGCACCCAAGGAATCAGCCTCCGTGTGTGCGGGGCTGAAAACCCAGCCAGGGGCCCTGGGAGCCTGGTGCTCTCCGTGCGGCGCTGATTCTGGGCGGCCAAGAAACCGCTGGAGGAGCCCTGCAGTTGCCCTTCCCTTCCCTCTGACAGAGCTCTCACTGCTGGAGCCCTTGGCAGTGTGCAACCCACCAGCCCCTAAGCCCTCCTCAAGGACCTGGGACCTAAGTGCAAAGGCAAGGCAGGATTGGAGCTGAGGCAAGGAAGGCGCCAGTGGCGTCTCCCAGGCTCGCTCAGCCTGCTCCTTCCTGGGGAGGGAGCCTAAAAGCAAGGCAAGTCTGGGCAAGGCGAGCCCCCGGCCGAGCAGCCTCGCGCCAGAAACTCTGCCAGATCGGGGCTCTGAGCAGAGCTAGAGCTCTGCCGTACTGGAGGCGCACTTAGCTCCGTGCAAGCAGGGCTTTCCTCTTGACGGGCTCGGCTGCCTCCTCTTCCCCGAGGAGGCTCGCTTCCTGCTGGCTGTGCTCTCGCCTATCAGGCGGGGCGCAGGGCTCCTCCAGCAGGTCTTGCCTCAGGGGCTGCTTCCCCTGAGTTGGGGCTGTGGGCGGGAACCCAGACACGCAGGATCAGGCCCCAACCACCTGCACATGTCTCTGCTGGGGAGGAGAGTGCTAGGGAACCTACGTCTCTCACACACTTTCTGGGCACCCACGGAGTCAGCCTCTGGGAGTGTGGGGATGCAAAACCCAGCCAGGGGCCCTGGAACCTGGTGCTCTCCGTGCGGAGCTTTGTCTGGGCGGCCAAGGAACCGCTGAGGAGCCCTGCTGTTGCCCTTCGCTTCCCTCTGACAGAGCTTTCACTGCTGGAGCCCTTGGCAGTGTGCAACCCACCAGCCCCTAAGCCCTCCTCAAGGACGCTTGGGACCTAAGTGCAAAGGCAAGGCAGGGGTAGAGCTGAGCCAGGAAGGCGCCAGTGGCGTTTCCGAGGCCTCCACAGCCTGCTCCTTCCTGGGGAGGGAGCCTAAAGCAAGGCAAGTCTGCGCAAGGCTCGCCTATGGCAGAGCATCTTGGTGCCAGGAACTCTGCCAGATCGGGCCTCTGAACAGAGCTAGAGATCTGCCGTACTGGAGTCGCACTTAGCTTCGTGAAGCAGGGATTTCAGCTTGACGGGGACTTGCTGCCTCCTCTTCCCCGAGGAGGCTCGCTTCCTGCTGGCTGTGCACTCGCCTATCAGGCGGGGGCGCAGGGCTCCTCCAGCAGGTCTTGCCTCAGGGGCTGCTTCCCCTGAGTTGGGGCTGTGGGCAGGAACCCAGACACGCAGGATCAGGCCCCAAACACCTGCACATGTCTCTGCTGGGGAGGAGAGTGCTAGGGAACCTACGTCTGTCATACACTTTCTGGGCACCCAAGGAATCAGCCTCCGTGTGTGCGGGGCTGAAAACCCCAGCCAGGGGCCTGGGAGCCTGGTGCTCTCCGTGTGGGGCTGATCTGGGCGGCCAAGCAACCGCTGGAGGAGCCCTGCAGTTGCCCTTCCCTTCCCTCTGACAGAATTCTCACTGCTGGAGCCCTTGGCAGTGTGCAACCCACCAGCCCCTAAGCCCTCCAAGGAGGCTGGGACCTAAGTGCAAAGGCAAGGCAGGATTGGAGCTGAGGCAAGAAAGGCGCCAGTGGCGACTCCCAGGCTCGCTGCCTGCTCCTTCCTGGGAGGGAGCCTAAAAGCAAGGCAAGTCTGGGCAAGGCTAGCCCCCGGCAGAGCAGCCTCGCGCCCAGGAACTCTGCCAGATCGGGGCTCTGAGCAGAGCTAGAGCTCTGCCGTACTGGAGGCGCACTTAGCTCCGTGCAAGCAGGGCTTTCAACTTGACGGGGCTGGGCTGCCTCCTCTTCCCCCCGAGGAGGCTCGCTTCCCTGCTGGCTGTGCACTCGCCTATCAGGCGGGGGCGCAGGGCTCCTCCAGCAGGTCTTGCCTCAGGGGCTGCTTCCCCTGAGTTGGGGCTGTGGGCAGGAACCCAGACACGCAGGATCAGGCCCCAACCACCTGCACATGTCTCTGCTGGGGAGGAGAGTGCTAGGGAACCTACGTCTGTCATACACTTTCTGGGCACCCAAGGAATCAGCCTCCGTGTGTGCGGGCTGAAAACCCCAGCCAGGGGCCCTGGGAGCCTGGTGCTCTCGGTGCGGCGCTGATTCTGGGCGGCCAAGAAACCGCTGGAGGAGCCCTGCAGTTGCCCTTCCTTCCCTCTGACAGAGCTCTCACTGCTGGAGCCCTTGGCAGTGTGCAACCCACCACCCCCTAAGCCTCCCAAGGACGCTGGGACCTAAGTGCAAAGGCAAGGCAGGATTGGAGCTGAGGCAAGGAAGGCCCAGTGGCGTCTCCCAGGCTCGCTCAGACAGCTCCTTCCTGGGGAGGGAGCCTAAAAAGCAAGGCAAGTCTGGGCAAGGCGAGCCCCGGCAGAGCAGCCTCGCGCCAGAACTCTGCCAGATCGGGCTCTGAGCAGAGCTAGAGCTCTGCCGTACTGGAGGCGCACTTAGCTCCGTGCAAGCAGGGCTTTTCCTTGACGGGCTCGGCTGCCTCCTCTTCCCCGAGGAGGCTCGCTTCCTGCTGGCTGTGCACTCGCCTATCAGGCGGGGGCGCAGGGCTCCTCCAGCAGGTCTTGCCTCAGGGGCTGCTTCCCCTGAGTTGGGGCTGTGGGCGGGAACCCAGACACGCAGGATCAGGCCCCAACCACCTGCACATGTCTCTGCTGGGGAGGAGAGTGCTAGGGAACCTACGTCTGTCATACACTTTCTGGGCACCCACGGAATCAGCCTCTGGGAGTGTGGGGATGAAAACCCAGCCAGGGGCCCTGGGAGCCTGGTGCTCTCCGTGCGGCGCTGTCTGGGCGGCCAAGGAACCGCTGAAGGAGCCCTGCAGTTGCCCTTCGCTTCCCTCTGACAGAGCTTTCACTGCTGGAGCCCTTGGCAGTGTGCAACCCCACCAGCCCTAAGCCCTCCTCAAAGGACGCTTGGGACCTAAGTGCAAAGGCAAGGCAGGGGTAGAGCTGAGGCCAGGAAGGCGCCAGTGGCGTTTCCGAGCCTCACACAGCCTGCTCCTTCCTGG
>NW_017214228.1:0-14889 GCF_001704415.2 Capra hircus
GCTGCAGACCGCTGGCCGATTTTCCCGGGCACAGGCTGTGCCTGGACGGCCAAGGATCCCCCGTTGGGGTGGGCGGGCAGTTCGGGGCTTTGGTTTGTGGCCCTCCTCGCAGCGGGGGGTGGGTTCAACCCCGAGTGGATCAATCAGGGGCCCTCAGCAGTGCCAAGGGAACTCACCGCCCAGGAAACGCCCCTAGGTCCTTTGAATTGGCCACCAACGCCCCCTTTCCCAGCCTGCCTTGCTCTGAGATTTCCCGCCTTTTCACATTCCACAGGTCCTGGTCCTCGACTGTCCCCGTGGCTCCTCCGAGGCATTCCGGGACACCAGACGCTCTCTCCAGCGCCTCCTAGATCCCTCGCTGTCCTCGCCTCCGTTTCCCCCATGCCCCCTCCCAACTCCTCCGTGGCTCTTGGCATCCTTTCCCTACAGCAGTCCCAGAGTGCCACCCCCGAGGGCTTTGAGTTGCCTGGCCCAAGGCTCCGGCCAGAGACCTGAGGGGCCAGCGTCTGGACTGGCAGCTAATGCCATTTGGGGCTTTTCTCACGTGGAGCCTGAGGCCCGCACCTCCGCGGGCAACCCCCAGCGCGAGTGCCCTGGAGATACCCGCCCAAGGGACAGTGTATCCCCTACTGTGGGGAAGGAGGTTCCTGTTTTCCCTGCACTGGTTCGACTTTCACGCCGAGGATCGACTCACACCATGGTGGCAAGTGGAATAGCCTTGTGGGAAAGCCTCATGGGAAAGACTCCAGGGAAAGCCACAGATTCCTTGATCCACGAGAAGGGAAGCGTGACACTGCTGCTACCGCTCGGGAGGAAAGCGCACGTGCATGACCCACTCGAGCCGAGGACTGACGCAAGCTTGGGAGACTCCAGAAGTACGCCAAGATCCATGTCAGCACTGGAGAGGAATCCTCAGGTTCGGTCCCGCCTCCACACAAGGTCTTAGGCCCCGGCATCGACCGGAGAGGAATCCTGAGAGGCCCTAGCACCTCGCATGGGGACTGGCCTTTCCTGAGGTCACCAGAGCGGGTCCTGAGGTCTCCGTCGTAACTCGAGAGCACCTGCCGCAACTCGGGAAAATCCAGGAGGTTCTCCCCTCCAGGCGAGATGAGGCCCATTTCCGCTGAGGCGTCTCGAGGCTAATCACACCTAACCTCTGGAACTTCCAAAGGGTCCTTCACACCCTTGCTGCAAGTCAAGAAGTTCTCCGACATACCCATATCCACTCGAGAGGAAGGACGAGGTTCCCGCCCATATCCAGCGGAGCCCCGTTTCCGCCTCGTAGCTCGAGAAGAGGGATCCTTTCCCTTTGTCGTCGGGAAAGAATTCCGGCCTTCCCGTCGCATCTCAAGAGGAGGCGCTCTCCACAGGAAAGACGAGAGGAACTCCAGGGCCTTGCCAGCATTCCAAGAGTCCCCCAGATGTCTAAGTCCATTCCAGAAGAAACTGTTTTCCCCTGCACTGCCTCGACGTTCACGCCGAGGATCGACTCACACCACCGTGGCACGTGGGACAGCCCTGTTGGAAAGCCTCGTGGGAAAGCCTCAATGGAAAGCGACAGATCCCTTGATCCACACGTCGGCAAGCGTGACACTGCTGCTGCAGGTCGTGAGGAAATGGCAGGTGCATGCCCCCACACGAGATGAGGACTGACTCCCCTGGTGAGACTCCAGAAGTACGGAAAGATTCATGTCAGCACTGGAGAGGCATCCTCAGGGTCTGGCCCCGACTCCACACAAGAGTCTTAGGCACCGGCATCGATGGAGAGGAATCCCTAAAGGCCCCCTGGTAACTCGCATGGGGACTGGCCTTTCCTGAGGCCACCAGAAGCGGGTCCCTGAGGACCCGTCGTAACTCGAGAGCACCTGCCGCAACTGGGTAAAAATCCAGGAGGTTCTCCCCTCCAGGCGGGATGAGGCCCATTTCCTCCTGAGGTGTCTGGAGGCTCATCACACTAACCTCTGGAAATTAAAAAGGGTCCTTGCTGCAACTCAAGAAGTTCCCGACATACCCGTCTCCACACGAGAGGAAGCACGAGGGTCCCGCCCACATTCAGAGGAACCCCGTTTCTGAGATGAAGGATCCTATCCTGCTTAGTCAGGAAAGATTTTCGGCGTTCCCATGGCATTCAAGAGCAAGGGTTCTCAATAGGAAAGGCAAGAGGAACTCCAGGGTCGTGCCACCATTTCAAGAGTCCCCAGATGTCTCAGTCCATTTCAGAGGAACCCGTTTTCCCAGCACTGCCTCGACTTTCACGCCGAGGATCCACTCACACCATGGTGGCATGTGGGACAGCCCTGTGAGAAAGCCTCGAGGGAAAGCCACAGATCCCTTGATCCCCGGACGGGAAGCGTGACACATCTGCTACACTGTCCCTGAGGTCACGGTCGTATGTCGAGAGTACCTGCCGCAACTCGAGAAAATCCAGGAGGTTCTCTGCTCCAGTCGAGATGAGGCCCATTTTCTCTGCGGCGTCTCGAGAGTAATCACAACTAAACTCCGGAACTTCCAAAGTGTCCTAAACACCCTTGCTAAAAACTCAAGAAGTTCCCCGACATACCCGTCTCCACTCCAGAGGAAGCACGAGGGTCCGGCAACCGCCAGAGGAGCTCCGTTTCCTCCTCCAAGCTCGAGATGAGGGATCCTTCCCTGCTTCCTCGGGAAAGAATTCCCGACGTTTCGACGCATCTCAAGAGGAGGCGAGCTGCACAGGAAAGGCGAGAGGAACTCATGGGTCGTGCCACCATTCCAAGAGTCCCCAGATGTCTCAGTCCATTCCAGAGGATCCTGTTTTCCCTGCACTGCTTCGACTTTCACGCTGAGGATCGACTCACACCTGGTGGCACGTGTGACAACCCTGTGGGAAAGCCTCGTGGGAAAGCCTCGAGGGAAAGCCACAGATCCCTTAATCCACGCGACGGGAAGCGTGACACTGCTGCTACAGCACGGGAGGAAAGCGCACGTGCATGCCCCTACTCGAGACGAGAACTGACTCCCCTGGGGAGACTCCAGAAATACCCCAAGATGCATGTCAGCCCTGGAGAGGAATCCTCAGGTTCCGGCCCGACTCCACACAAGGTCTTAGGCCCTGGCATCGACGGGAGAGGAATAGCGACAGGACCTCTAGCAACTCACATGGGGACTGGCCTTTCCTGAGGTAACCAGAGCGGGTCCATGAGGTCCCCGTCGTAAGTCGAGAGCACCTGCCGCAACTCGGTAAAATCCAGGAGGTTCTCCCCTGCAGGTGAGATGAGGCCCGTTTCCACTGATGTGTCTCGAGGCTAATCACACGTGAACTCTGGAACTTCTAAAGAGTCATTCACAGTCATGCTGCAACTCAAGAAGTTCCCCGACATACCCGTCTCCACTCAAGAGGAAGCACGAGGGTCCCGGCCACATCCAGAGGAGCTCCGTTTCCGGCTCGTAGCTCGAGATGAGGGATCCTTTCCCTACTGGTCGGGAAAGAATTCCGGGCATTCCCATCGCATCTCAAGAGGAGGCGCTCTCCAAAGGAAAGGGGAGAGGAACTGCAGGGTCGTGCCACCATTCCCAGAGTCCCCCGGATGTCTCATTCCATTCCAGGGAAACCTGTTTTCCCTGCACTGCCTCGACTTTCAGGCGAGGATCGACTCACACCACAGTGGCACGTGGCACAGCCCTGTGGAAGGCCTCGTGGGAAAGCCTCGTGGGAAAGCCTCGAGGGAAAGACACAGATCCCTTGATCCACGCGAAGGGAAGCGAGACACTGCTGCTTCAGCTCGGGAGGAAATCGCACGTGCATGCCCCCACTCGAGACGAGGACTGCCTCCACTAGGGAGACTCCATTAGTACCCCAAGAACCATGTCAGCACTGGAGAGGAATCCTCAGGTTCCGGCACTGACTCCACACAAGGTCTTAGGCCTGGGCATCGACGGGAGAGGAATCCCGAGAGGCCCCCGAGCAACACGCATGGGGACTGGCCTTTCCTGAGGGCCACAAGAGCGGGTCACTGAGGTCCCCGTCGTAAGTCGAGAGCACCTGCCTCAACTCGAGAAAATCCAGAAGGTTCTCCCCTCCAGGCGAGATGAGGCCCATTTCCGCTGAGACGTCTCGAGGCTAATCACACCTAACCTCTGAAACTTCCAAAGGGTCCTTCACGTCCTTGCTGCAACTCAAGAAGTTCCCTGACATACCTGTCTCCACTCGAGAGGAAGCACGAGAGGCCTGCCCACATCCAGAGGAGCCCCGTTTCCGTCTCCAAGATCGAGAGGAGGGATCCTTTCCCTGCGTTGTCGGGAAAGAATTCCCGGCGTTCCATAGCGTCTCAAGAGGAGTCGCTCTCCACAGGAAAGGCGAGAGGAACTCCAGGGTGGTGCCACCATTCCCAGAGTCCCCCACATGTCTCAGTCCATTTCACGGAAACCTGTTTTCCCTGCATTGCCTTGGCTCTCAAGCCGAGGATCGACTCACACAACGGTGGCATGTGGGACAGCCCTTTGGGAAAGCCTCGTGGGAAAGCCTCGTGGGAAAGACTCGAGGGAAAGCCACAGATCCCTTACTCCACAAGAAGGGAAGCGAGATACTGCAGCTACAGCTCGGGAGGTAAGCGCATGTGCATGCGCCCACTCCGAGACGAGGACTGACTCCCCTGGGGAGACTCCAGAAGTACCCAAGATACATGTCAGCAAGGAGAGGAATCCTCAGGTTCCTGCACCGACTCCACACAAGGCCTTAGGCCCCGGCATCGACGGGAGTGAAATCCCGAGAGGCCCCGAGCCACTCGCATGGGGACTGGCCTTCCTGAGGCCACCAGAGCGAGTCCCTGAGGTCCCCGTCATAAGTCGAGAGAACCTGCCACAACTCGAGAAAATCCAGGAGGTTCTTCCCTCCAGACGAGATGAGCCCCATTTCCGCAGAGGCGACTCGAGGCTAATCACACCTAACCTCTGGACCTTCCAAAGGGCCCTTCACACCCTTGCTGCAACTCAAGAAGTTCCCTGACATACCCGTCTCCACTCGAAAGGAAGCACGAGAGTCCCGCCCACATCCAGAGGAGCCCTGTTTCCGCCTCCTAGCTGGACAGGAGGGATCCTTTCCCTGCGTGTTCGGAAAAGAATTCCCGGCGTTCCCGTCACATATCAAGAGGGGGTGCTCTCCACAGGAAAGGCGAGAGGAACTCCAGGGTCGTGTCACCATTCCCAGAGTCCCCCAGATGTCTCAGTCCATTCCAGGGAAGCCTGTTTCCCCGGCACTGCCTCGACTTTCAAACCGAGGATCGACTGACACCACAGTGGCACGTGGGACATCACTGGGGGAAAGCCTCGTTGGAAAGCCTGGTGGGAAAGCGTCGTGGGAAAGCCTCATGGGAAAGCCTCGAGGGAAAGCCACAGATCCTATGATCCACGGGAAGGGAAGCGTGACACTGCTGCTACAGCTCGGGAGGAAAGCACACGTGCATACCCCCACTGGAGACGAGGACTCACTCCCCTGGGGAGACTTCAGAAGTACCCCAAGAGTGTTGTCAGCACTGCAGAGGAATTCTCAGTTTCCGACACCGACTCCACACAAGGTCTTAGGGCCCGGCATCGATGGGAGAGGAATCCCGAGCGGCCCCGAGCAAATCACATGGGGAGTGGCCTTTCCTGAGGACACCAGAGCGGGTCCCTGAGGTCCCTGTCGTAAGTCGAGAGCACCTGCCGCAACTCGAGAAAATCCAGGAGGTTCTGCCCTCCAGGCGAGATGAGGCCCATTTCGCTGAGGCGTCTAGAGGCTAATCACACCTAATCTCTGGAACTTCCAAAGGGTCCTTCACACCCTTGCTGCAACTCAAGAATTTCCATGACATACCCGTCTCCACTCGAGAGGAAGCACAAGAGCTCCGCTCACATCCAGAGGAGCCCCGTGTCCGCCTCGTAGCTCGAGAGGAGGGATCCTTTCCCTGTGTGGTTGGGAATGAATTCCGGGCGTTCCGTCGCATCTCAAGATGAGGCGCTCTCCACAGGAAAGGCGAGAGGAACTCAAGGGTCGTGCCACCATTCGCAGAGTCCCCCAAATGTCTCAGTCCATTCCAGGGAAACCTGTTTTCTCTGCACTGCCTTGACTTTCTAGCCGAGGATCGACTCACACCACGGTGGCACGTGGGACAGCCCTATGGGAAAGCCTCGTGGGAAAGCCCCGTGGGAAAGCCTCGTGGGAAAGTCTCTAGGGAAAGCCACAGATCCCTTGATCCACGCGAAGGGAAGCGTGACACTGCTGCTACAGCTCTGGAGGAAATCGCACGTGCATGCCCCCACTCGAGACTACGACTGACTCCCCTGGGGAGACTCCAGAAGTACCCCAAGATCCATGTCAGCACTGGAGAGGAATCCTCAAGTTCCGGCACCGAATTCACACAAGGTCGTAGGCCCCGGCATCGACGGGAGAGGAATAACGAGAGGCCCCTGAGCAACGCGCATGTGGACTGGCCTTTACTGAGTCCACCAGAGCGGGTCCCTGAGGTCCCCGTCATAAGTCGAGAGCACCTGCCGCAACTCGAGAAAATCCAGGAGGTTCTCCCCTCCAGGCAAGATGAGGCCCATTTCCGCTGAGGCGTCTTGAGGCTAATCACACCTAACCTCTGGAACTTCCAAAGGGTCCTTCACACCCTTGCTGTAACTCAAGAAGTTCTCCGACATACCCGTCTGCACTCGAGAGGAAGCACGAGAGTCCCACCCACATTCAGAGGAGCCCCATTTCTGCCTCTTAGCTCCAGAGGTGGGATCCTTTCCGTGCGTTGTCTGGAAAGAATTCACCGAGTTCCCGTCGCAATTCAAGAGGAGGCGCTCTCCACAGGAAAGGCGAGAGGAACTCCAGTGTCGTGCCACCATTCGCAGAGTCCCCCAGATGTCTCAGTCCATTCCAGGGAAACCTGTTTCCCTGCACTGCCTCGACTTTCAAGCCGAGGATCGACTCACACCACGGTGGCACGTGGGACAGCCCTGTGGGAAAGCTTCTTGTGAAAGCCTCGTGTGAAAGCCTCGAGGGAAAGCCACAGATCCCTTGATCCACGTGAAGGAAAGCGTGACATTGCTGCTACAGCTCGGGAGGAAAGCCCACGTGCATGCCTCCCCTCGAGACGAGGACTGACTCCCCTGGGGAGACCTCAGAAGTACCCCAAGATCCATGTCAGCACTGGAGAGGAATCCTTAGGTTCCGGCACCGACTCCACACAAGGTCTTAGGCCCCGGCATCGACGGGAGAGGAATCCTGAGAGGCCCCGAGCAACTCGCATGGGGACTGGCCTTTCCTGAGGCCAGCAGAGCGGGTCCCTGAGGTCCCCGTCGTAAGTCGAGAGCACCTGACACAACTCGAGAAAATCCAGGATGTTCTCCCCTCCAGGCAAGATGAGGCCCATTTCCGCTGTGGAGTCTCGAGGCTAATCACATCTAACATCTGGAACTTCCAAAGGGTCCTTCACACCCTTGCTGCAACTCAAGAAGTTCCCAGACATACCCGTCTCCACTTGAGAGGAAGCACGAGAGTCCCGCCCACATCCAAAGGAGCCCCGTTTCCGTCTCCTAGCTCGAGAGGAGGGATCCTTTCCCAGCGTGGCCGGAAAAAATTCCCAGCGTTCCCGTTGCATCTCAACAGGAGGCGCTCTCCACAGGAAAGGCGAGAGGAACTCCAGGGTCATGCCACCATTCCGAGAGTCCCCTGGATGTCTCAGTCCATTCCAGGGAAAACTGTTTTCCCTGCACTGCCTCGACTTTCAAGCCGAGGATCGACTCACACCACGGTGGCACGTGGGACAGCCCTGTGGGAAAGCCTCGTGCGAAAGCCTCGAGGGAAAGCCACAGATCCCTTGATCCAGGCGTAGGGAAGAGTGACACTGCTGCTACGGCTCGGGAGGAAAGCGCACGTGCATGCCCCCACTCGAGACGGGGACTGACTCCCCTGGGGAGACTGCAGAAGTACCCCAAGATCCATGTCAGTAGGGAGAGGAACCCTCAGGTTCCGGCACCGACTCCACACAAGGGCTTAGGCCCCAGCATCGAAGGGAGAGGTATCCGAGAGGCCCCCGAGCAACTCGCATGGGGACTGGGCTTTCCTGAGGCCACCAGAGCGGGTCCCTGAGGTCCCCGTCGTAAGTCGAGAGCACCTGCCGCAACTCGAGAAAATCCAGGAGGTTCTCTCCTCCAGGCGAGATGAGGCCCATTTCCGCTGAGGCGTCTCCAGGATATTCACCTAACCTCTGGAACTTCCAAAGGGTTCTTCACACCCTTTCTGCAACTCAAGAAGTTCCCCGACATACTGTCTCCCCTCGAGAGGAAGCACGAGAGTCCCGCCCACATCCAGAGGGGCCCCGTTTCCGCCTGCTACCTCGAGAGGAGGGATCCTTTCCCTTCGTGGTCGGGAAAGAATTCCCGGCGTTCCCGACCCATCTCAAGAGGAGGCTCTCTGTACAAGAAAGGCGAGAGGAACTCCAGGGTCGTGCCACCATTCCCAGAGTCCCCCAGATGTCTCAGTCCATTCCAGGGAAATCTGTTTTCCCTGCACTGCCTCGACTTTCAAGCCGAGGATCGACTCACAACATGGTGACAGGTGGGACAGCCCTGTGGAAAAGCCTCGTGGGAAAGCCTCGTGGAAAGCCTCGAGGGAAAGCCGCATACCCCTTGATCCACGCATAGGGAAGCGTGACACTGCTGCTACAGCTCGGGAGGAAAGGGCACGTGCATGCCCCCACTCGAGACGAGGACTGACTCCCCTGGGGAGACACCAGAAGTACCCCAAGATCCATGTCAGCACTGGAGAGGAATCCTCAGGTTCCGGCACCGAGTCCACACAAGGTCTTAGACCCCGGCATCGACAGGAGAGGAATCCCGAGAGGCCCCCGAGCAACTCGCATGGGGACTGGGCTTTCCTGAGGCCACCAGAGCGGGTCCCTGAGGTCCCCGTCGTAAGTCGAGAGCACCTGACGCAACTCGAGAAAATCCAGGAGGTTCTCCCCTCCAGGCGAGATGAGGCCCATTTCCGCTGAGGAGTCTCGAGGCTAATCACATCTAACATCTGGAACTTCCAAAGGGTCCTTCACACCCTTGTTGCAACTCAAGAAGTTCCCCGACATACCCGTCTCCACTCGAGAGGAAGGCACGAGAGTCCCGCCCACATCCAGAGGAGCCCCGTTTCCGCCTCCTAGTTCGAGGGGAGGGATCCTTTCCCCAGCGTGGTCGGGAAAGAATTCCGGCGTTCCCGTTGCATCTCAAGAGGAGCGCTCTCCCACAGGAAAGGCGAGAGGAACTCCAGGGTCGTGCCACCATTCCCAGAGTCCCTGGATGTCTCAGTCCATTCCAGGGAAAACTGTTTTCCCTGCACTGCCTCGACTTTCAAGCCGAGGATCGACTCACACCACGGTTTGCACGTGGGACAGCCCTGTGGGAAAGCCTCGTGGGAAAGCTTCGAGGGAAAGACACAGATCCCTTGATCCACGCGAGGGAAGCGGGACACTGCTGCTACAGCTCGGGAGGAAAGCGCACGTGCATGCCCCCACTCGAGACGAGGACTGACTGCCCTGGGGAGAATCCAGAAGTACCCTCAAGATCCATGTCAGCACTGGAGAGGAATCCTCAGGTTCCGGCACTGAGTCCACACAAGGTCTTAGCCCCAGCATCGATGGGAGAGGAATCCGAGAGGCCCCGAGCAACTCCCATGGGGACTGGCCTTTACTGAGGCCACCAGAACGGATGCCTGAGGCCCCTTCGTAAGTCGAGAGCACCTGCCGCATACTCGAGAAATCCAGGAGGTTCTCCCCTCCAGACGAGATGAGGCCCATTTCCGCTGAGGCAAGTAGGGGGTAATCACACTTAAACTCTGGAACTTCAAGGGTCTTTCACACCCTTGCTGCAACTCAAGAAGTTCCCCGACATACCCGTCTCCACTCTAGAGGAATGGGAGAGTCCCGCCATATCCAGCAGTGGCCCGTTTCCGCCTGCTAGCTCGAGAGGAGGGTTCCTTTCCCTGCGTGGTCGGGAAAGAATTCCTAGCGTTCCCGTCGCATCTCAAGAGGAGGCGCTCTCCACAGGAAAGGCGAGAAGAACTCCAGGATCAGGCCCCATTCCCAGAGTCCCCAAGATGTCTCAGTCCATTCCAGGGAAACCTGTTTTCCCTGCGCTGCCTCGACTTTCAAGCCGAGGATCGACTCACACCACGGTGGCACATGGGACAGCCCTGTGGGAAAGCCTCGAGGGAAAGCCACAGATCCCTTGATCCTCGCGAAGGGAAGTCGTGACAACTGCTGCTACAGCTCGGGAGGAAAGCGCACCGTGCATGCCCCACACCAGACGAGGACTGACTCCCCTGGGGAGACTCCAGAAGTACCCCAAGATCCATGTCAGCACTGGAGAGGAATCCTCAGGTTCCGGCACCGAATCCACACAAGGTCTTATGCCGGGGTCCAGCCCCGGTGGATCCAGGGAATTCGAAGGGTGGACGGCGTTGGTGTGGAAAGACTTGTTTATTTATTAATGTAAGATTACATTAGGAAACTATAGTGTAGTAAGAAGATTAAGTGGAGGAAGAGTGCTGAATATCTTGGTTTTCGCGGACGGCCAATAAAATTCCAGACAAGGAATTTGCACCACCTACGTTGGGCCACCGGCGCCCGCTTGAATATCTAAGGGTGCCTCGCCTTAAGCTCCCTTTCATGCGGTTCTTAACAGCCAGGCCAAGTAAGTAGACCTGGCGAGCATCCGCACTCCAGGTGGAGATTCAGCCCTGAAGTTATAGTAAAGAGCAGAGAGAAGGAAAGGTAGAGAAGAAGAAAGAGGGAGAAAGACACAGGGGGGAGCCAGAGTCCCAAGAAACCAGGCTGAGAGACTAGTTCGAGAAGCTGGTCCGAGAAACTGGCCCCCGGCCCCTGGCCTCCTCCTTTATTGTTCAGAAGGTCTTTTATACTTTTGATAATACATGGAGATCAATGGATAACACAAAATTATGTAGTGTTCGCAACCCAGATTCGTTCTGTATATCATTTTGTATACAAAAGGTCTCAGGTAATTTACATTATCTTCTGGCCAAGAGGATTGTTAACACTTTTTGGCTCTCTTCCTTAATGAATGTTAATTTTGTTTCCCCTGAAGTGTTTTTCTTTAATCTGCATCTCCTTAAAGCACTAAAGTTACATCTCTATAGAACAAAGGTGCAGTGGGTTATAACAAAGAAGGTACTTAACTCAAAGATCTAATGTTGCTAATACCAGGTCTACTACTTGTTTTTCACATACCAACTATATCTAAAAATAAAGGATATGAAAATTTGGCAGCAAGCATTGACCCAAAAATGAAACTTTTAATCAGTCCTATTCTAAAAGATTCTGACTCCTCAGAAGCTCCTGCATTCCTAGGATGTTTTAAGCTTCCTGTGCCTCCTGCAGGTCAGGAGGCCTCAAACAATCACAAGCGCAGCTGTACGAGTTCTACAGGCAGGCTAGAAAGCCATCAGAGGGTTTTTGGATTGAAACACTCTTTCAAATGCAGAAGACTAACGCCCTGAATTGACTTTTTCCAGAAAAGGTCAGAAGAGTGAAAAAGCAGAGCACAAAAACCGGCAGATTTTTGTTGGGGTACATGCTTAAAAATTTCCAGAGGGGTCCCTGAAGTCTGAGCACGCCTTGCGTATGTCAGCTTCCTTCCTCATAACCTTGTCACGGCGGGCTTCCTCACACTGGCTCCCGGCAGCCTTAGGCCCCGGCATCGACGGGAGAGGAATCCCGAGAGGCCCCGAGGAACTCGCTTGGGGACTGGCCTTTCCTGAGGCCACCAGAGCGGGTCCGTGAGGTCCCCGTCGTAAGTCGAGAGCACATGCCCCAACTCGAGAAAATCCAGGAGGTTCTCCCCTCCAGGCGACATGAGGCCCATTTCCGCTGAGGCGTCTCGAGGCTAATCACACCTAACCTCTGGAACTTACAAAGGGTCTTTCACACCCTTGCTGCAACTCAAGAAGTTCCCCGACATACCCGTCTCCACTCGAGAGGAATCCACGAGAGTCCCGCCCTCATCCAGAGGAGTCCCGTTTCCGCCTCCATAGCTAGAGAGGAGGGATCCTTCCCTGCGTGGTCGGGAAAGAATTCCCGGCATTTCCGTCGCATCTCAAGAGGAGGCGCTCTCCACAGGAAAGGCGAGAGGAACTCCAGGGTCGTGCCACCATTCCCAGATCCCCCAGATATCTCAGTCCATTCCAGGGAAACCTGTTTTCCCTGCACTTGCCTCGACTTTCAAGCCGAAGATCGACTCACACCACGGTGGCAGTGGGACAGCCCTGTGAGAAAGCCTCCTGGGCAAGCCTGGAGGGAAACCACAGATCCCTTGATCCACGCGAAGGGAAGCGTGACACTGCTGCTACTCCTCGGAGGAAAGCGCACGTGCATGCCGCAACTCGTGACGAGGACTGACTCCCCTGGGGAGACTCCAGAAGTACCCCAAAATCCATGTCAGCACTGGAGAGGAATCCTAAGGTTCCGCCACCGACTCCACACAAGGTCTTAGGCCCGGCATCGACAGGAGAGGAATCCCGAGAGGCCCCTAGCAACTCGCATGGGGACTGGCCTTTCCTGAGGCCACCAGAGCGGGTCCCTGTGGTCCCCGTCGTAAGGCGAGAGCACCTGCCGCAACTCGAGAAAATCCAGGAGGTTCTCCCCTCAGGCGAGATGAGGCCCATTTCCGCTGAGGCGTCTGGAGGCAAATCACACCTAACCTCTGGAACTTCCAAAGGGTCCTTCACGCCCTTGCTGCAACTCTACAAGTTCCCCGACATGCCCATCTCCACTCGAGAGGAAGCACTAGAGTCCGCCCACATCCAGAGGAGCCCCGTTTCCGCCTCCTAGCTCGAGAGGAGGTATCCTTTCCCTTCGTGGTCGGGAGAGAATTCCCCGAGTTCCCGTCGCATCTCTAGAGGAGGCGCTCTCCAGAGGAAAGGCGAGAGGAACTCCAGGGTCGTGCCACCATTCCCAGAGCCCCCCAGATGTCCTCAGTCCATTCCAGGGAAACCTGTTTTCCCTGCACTGCCTCGACTTTCAAGCCAAGGATCGAGACACACGCACGGTGGCACGTGGGACAGCCCTGTGGGAAAGCCTCGTGGCGAAAGCCTCGTGGGAAAGCCTCGAGGGAAAGCCACAGATCCCTTGATCCACGCGTAAGGGAAGAGTGACACTGCTGCTACAGCTCGGGAGGAAAGTGCAAGTGCATGCCCCCACTCGAGACGAGGACGGACTCCCCGCGGGAGACTCCAGAAGTACCCCAAGATCCATGTCAGCACTGGAGAGGAATCCTCAGGTTCCGGCACCGGACATCCACACAAGGTCTTAGGCCCCGGCTTCGACGGGAGAGGAATCCCGAGAGGCCCCAGTGGCAACTCGCATGGGGACTCTCTTTCCTGAGGCCACCAGAGCGGGTCCCTGAGTTCCCCGTCGTAAGTCTAGAGCACCTGCCGCAACTCGAGAAAATCCAGGAGGTTCTCCCCAGGCGAGATGAGGCCCATTTCCGCTGAGGCGTCTCGAGGCTCATCACACCTAACCTCTGGAACTTCCAAAAGGTCTTCACACCCTTGCTGCAAATCAAGAAGTTCCCCAATTACCTGTCTCCACTCGAGAGGAAGCACGAGAGTCCCGCCCTCATCCAGAGGAGCCCCGTTTCTGCCTCCTAGCTCGAGGGGAGGGATCCTTTCCCTGCGTGGACGGGAAAGAATTCCCGGCGTTCCCGTCGCATCTCAAGAGGAGGCGCTCTCCACAGGAAAAGCAAGAGGAATTCCAGGGTCGTGTCACCATTCCCAGAGTCCCCCAGATGTCTCAGTCCATTCCAGGGAAACCTGTTTTCCCTACACTGCCTCGACTTTCAACCCGAGGATCGACTCACAACACGGTGGAACATGGGACAGCCCTGTGGGAAAGCCTCGTGGGAAAGCCTAGCGGGAAAGCCTCGAGGGAAATCCACAGATGCCGTGGTCCAGGCGAACGGAAGCGCAACACTGCTGCTACAGCTGGGGAGGAAAGCACACGTGCATGTCCCCACTCGAGACGAGGACTGACTCCCCTGGGGAGACTCCAGAAGTACCCCAAGATCCATGTCAGCACTGGAGAGCAATCCTCAGGTTCCGGCACCGACTCCACACAAGGTCTTATGCCCGGCATCGACGAGAGAGGAATCCAGAGGCCCCGAGCAATTCGCATGGGGACTGGCCTTTCGTGAGGCCACCAGAGCGGGTCCCTGAGGTACCCGTCGTAAGCGAGAGCGCTGCCACAACTCAAGAAAATCCAGGAGTTTCTCCCTCCAGGCGAATGAGGCCCATTTCCACTGAGGTGTTTCGAGGCTAATCACACCTAACCTCTGAAAATTCCAAAACGGTCCTTCACGCCATTGCTGCAACTCAAGAAGTTCCCCGACATACCCGTCTCCACTCGAGAGGTAGCACGACAGTCACGAACACATCCAGAGGAGCCCAGTTTCCGCCTCCTAGCTCGAGAGGAGGGATCCTTACCCTGCGTTTTCGGGAAAGAATTCCCGGCGTTCCGTCGCATCTCAAGAGGAAGCGCTCTCCACAGGAAAGGCGAGAGGAACTCCAGGGTCGTGCCACCATTCCAGAGTCCCCAGAGGTCTCAGTCCATTCCAGGGAAACCTGTTTTCCTGCACTGCCATGACTTTCAAGCCGAGAAACGACTCACACAAGGTGGCATTTGGGACAGCCGTGTGGAAACCTCGTGGGAAAGCCTCGAGGGAAAGCCACAGATCCCTTGCTGCCCGCGAAGGGAAGCGCGACACTGCAGCTAGAGCTCAGGAGTAGAGCCCACCTGCATGGCCCCATTCGAGACGAGGACTGACTCCCGTGGGGAGACTCCAGAAGTACCCCAAGATCCATGTCAGCACTGGAGAGGAATCCTCAGG
>NW_017214229.1:0-14888 GCF_001704415.2 Capra hircus
CAGGGAAAGGATCCCTCCTCTTGAGGGAGGAGGTGGCTACGGGGCTCCTCTGCATGTGGGCGGGACTCTCGTGCTTCCTCTCGAGTGGAGACGGGTATGTCGGGGAACTTCTTGAGTTGCAGCAAGGGTATGAAGGACCCTTTGGAAGATCCAGAGGTTAGGTGTGGTTAGCCTCGGGACGCCTCAGCAGAAATGGGCCTCAATCTCGCCTGGAGGGGAGAACCTCCTGGATTTTCTCGAGTTGCGGCAGGTGCTCTCGACTTACGACGGGGACCTCAGGGACCCGCTCTGGTGGCCTCAGGAAAGGCCAGGCCCCATGCGAGTTGCTCGGTGGCCTCTCGGGATTCCTCTCCCGTCGATGCCGGGACCTAAAGACCTTGTGTGGAGTCGGTCCTGAAACCTGAGGATTCCTCTCCAGTGCTGACATGGATCTTGGGGTACTTCTGGAGTCTCCCCAGGGGAGTCAGTTCTCGTCTTGAATGGGGGCATGCACGTGCGCTTTCCTCCCGAGCTGTAGGAGCAGTGTCATGATTCCCTTCGCTTGGATCAAGGGATCTGTGGCTTTGCCTCGAGGCTTTCCCACGAGGCTTTTCACGAGGCTTTCCCACAGGGCTGTCCCACGTGCCACCGTGGTGTGAGTCCATCCTCGGCTTGAAAGTCGAGGCAGTGCAGGGAAAACAGGTTTCCCTGGAGTGGACTGAGACATCTGGGGTACTCTGGGAATGGTGGCACGACCTGGAGTTCCTCTGGCCTTTCCTGTGGAGAGCACCTCCTCTTGAGATGCGACAGGAACGCCGGGAATTCTTTCCCGAACACGCAGGGAAAGGATCCCTCCTCTCGAGCTAGGAGGCGGAAACGGGGCTCCTCTGAATGTGGGGGGGACTCTCGTGCTTCCTCCTGAGAAAAGACGGTTATATCGGGAACTTCTTGAGTTGCAGCAAGGGTGTGAAGGACCCTTTGGAAAGTTCCAGAGGTTAGGTGTGATTAGCTTCGAGACGCCTCACCGGAAATGGGCCTCATCTAGCTGGACGGGAGAACCTCCTGGATTTTCTCGAGTTGCGGCAGGTGCTCTCGACTTACGACAGGGACTCAGGGACCCACTCTGGTGGCCTCAGGAAAGGCCGTTCCCCATGCGAGTTGCTCGGTGGCTCTCAGGATTCCTCTCCCGTCGATGCCGGGGCCTAAGACCTTGTGTGGAGTCGGTCCTGGAACCTGAGGTTTCCTCTCCAGGGATGACATGGATCTTGGGGTACATCTGGGGTCTCCCCAGGGGAGTCAGTCCTCGTCTCGAGTGGGGGCATGCACGTGCGGTTTCCTCCCGAGCTGTAGCTGCAGTGTCACGCTTCCCTTTGCGTGGATCAAGGGATCTGTGGCTTTCCCTCGAGGCTTTCCCACGAGGCTTTCCCACGAGGCTTTCCCACAGGGCTGTCCCACATCCGTGGTGTGTCTATCCTCGGCTTGAAAGTCGAGGCAGTGCAGGGAAAACAGGTTTCCCTGGAATGGACTGAGACTTCTGGGGGACTCTTGGAATGTTGGCACGACCCTGGAGTTCCTCTCGCCTTTCCTGTTGAGAGCGCCTCCTCTTGAGATGCGGCGGGAACGGCGGGAATCCTTTCCTGATGAAGCAGGGAAAGGATCCCTCATTTCGAACTACGAGGCGGAAATGGGGCTCCTCTGGATGTGGGCGGGACCCCCGTGCTTCCTCTCGTTTGAAGACGGGTTTGTCGGGGAACTTCTTGAGTTGCAGCAAGGGTGTGAAGGACCCTTTGGAAGTTCCACAAGTTAGGTGTGATTAGCCTCGAGACACCTCAGCGGAAATGGGCCTCATCTCGCCTGGAGGGGAGAACCTCCTGGATTTTACCGAGTTGTGGTAGGTGCTCTCGAGTTACGACGGGGACCTCAGGGACTCGCTCTGGTGGCCTCAGGAAAGGCCAGTCCCCATGTGAGTTACCATGGGGCCTATACGGATTCCTCTCCCATCTTTGCCGGTGCCTAAGACCTTGTGTGGAGTCGGGGCCAGACCCTGAGGATGCCTCTCCAGTGCTGACATGAATCTTTCCATACTTCTGGAGTCTCACCAGGGGAGTCAGTCCACATCTCGTGTGGGGGCATGCACCTGCGCTTTCCTCACAAGCTGTAGCAGCAGTGTCACGCTTGCCGACATGTGGTTCAAGGGATCAGTCGCTTTGCATCGAGGCTTTCCCACGAGGCTTTCGAACAGGGCTGTCCCACATGTCACGGTGGTGTGAGTCTATCCTCGGCGTGAACGTCGAGGCAGTGAAGGGAAAGCAGGTTCTTCTGGAATGGACGGAGACATCTGGGGGACTCTTGGAATGCTGGCAAGGCCCTGGAGTTCCTCTCGCCTTTCCTGTGGAGAGTGCCTCCTCTTGAGATGCGACGGGAAGCCCGGGAATTCTTTCCCGACGATGAAGGGAAAGGATCCCTCTTCTCGAGCTACGAGGCGGAAACGGGGCTCCGCTGGATGTGGGTGGGACCCTCGTCCTTCCTCTCGAGTGGAGATGGGTATGTCGGAGAACTTCTTGACTTGCAGCAAGGGTGTGAAGGACCCTTTCGAAGTTCCAGAGGTTAGTTGTGATTAGCCTCGAGACGCCTCAGCGGAAATGGGCCTCATCTCGCCTGGAGGGGAGAACCTCCTGGATTTTCTCGAGTTGCAGCTTCCTCTCGAAGTAGGCCCCATGTCCCCTTGGGGAGGGTGTCATGCCTCTTTTCTCCTCACTGCCAAAGGGTGGAGCCAAGCTCGCTCTGTCAGAGGTACAAAAACAGCAATTGAATGGATTTTCAAGCTCTTGCTAGGCTGCACCCTTTCAGGGCCCACTTTACTGAAACAGGTGCTCTGTGGCCCCTGGTTGGGTATGCAGGTTCACAAACAGGGTGAGATCCTGTCCAAGCCAAGAATTTTCCTGAAAGACCTAGGCTCACTAGAGCTCTCCTCCAGCAAAGGGGATAGAGGAGATGTATGGAGGAGTCTTTGCCTTTCCCTGTGAGTGTGGGGCTACTCCCTTACGGCCCCAGGCTTCAGAGATAACTGCCTCTAAGAAAGGAATGGCAAGAAGCGCTATTCTTGGAGGTTGGGACAGGGAGTTCGCAGCATGTGGGGAAAGAAAGACTTCTTCGGGGAAGAAGAGGCAACCACCGGGGGTGTGTTTGCAAGCCTCTATTTGGAAGGAACAGGTTTGCTTATACAACTCAAGACCTCCAGATCTGCTCAGAGGACTGAAGTTCCAGAGACAGGGCCATGTATCTTCCCTTCCCTTTGAGATCCTTGCAAAGACATTCCTAGCAGATCGTGGAGTGCCCATGAAGAAGCAAGCAGCGGGAGTGTGCTTGACATTCACTGGCTGCCTACCTGGGCTCAGCTCCTCAAGGGGCCCTTTCTCTCCTGGTAGGCCCTATGTCCCCTTTGGGAGAGGGTGGTGCCCTCTTCCCTCCACACTGCCAAAGGGTGGAGGTGGAGCAAACTCGTTCTCTCCGAGGTAAAAAAAAAAAGACAAATTGGATGGATTTTTAAGCTCTTGCTATGCTGCACCCCTCCAGAGACCCACTCGAGCAAAACAGGTGCCCTGTGGCCCCTAGGTCGGGTATGCAGGTTCACACACCGGGTGTGATCCCGTCAAAGCCAAGAATTTTCCTGACAGACCTAGGCTCACTAGAGCTCTCCTCCCAGAGGAAAGGGGACAAAAAAAGACGTGTGTGTGGAGGTGGCTCTGCCTTTCCAGGTCCCAATCTCAGGGATAACTGCCCCTAAGAAAGGAACTGCTGCTGCTGCTGCTGTTAAGTTGCTTCAGTCGTGTTCAACTCTGTGCGACGCCATAGACGGTAGCCCACTAGGCTCCCCCGTCCCTGGGATTCTCCAGGCAAGAACAGTAAGTGGGTTGCCATTGCCTTCTCCAATGCATGAAAGTGAAAATGAAAGTGCAGTCGCTCAGTCGTGTCCGACCCTCAGCGACCCCACGGACTGCAGCCTACCAGGCTTCTCCGTCCATAGGATTTTCTGAAAGGAACTGCAAGAAGCGCTTTTCCAGGAGCTGGGAAAGGGAGTTCGCAGGATGTGGGGAAAGAGAGCCTCCTTCGGGAAGAATAGGCGGCCACTTGTTTTGTGTTGCAAACCTCTATTTGGAAGGAACAGGTTAGCTTATACAAAGGGAGACCTCCAGATCTGCTCAGAGGACCGAAGTTGCAGAGGCAGGTCGGTGTATTTTCCCTTCACTTTGCGATCCTTGCAAAGACATTCCTTGCTGATAGATGATTCAGCAAGGGCCTTTGAGACTGTTGTTTTCTTTCCTAGGTTCAAAGATTCCTTCAGTTCCTAATATAGATATCCTAGAAATTATGTGACATCCGTGAAAATCTGATATGTCCTGGTCAAATGCTGTCAGTTATAATTCCAGTTATCATATTAAAGCATTTCAAGTCGCAGCAGTGACCAGATTACATTGTCAATTTCTATTTAATCAGGTTTTAACCATGTCCTCTATGGTTTCACACTGATGCCTTTGCAGAAATACTGCTACTTCAAGATATATGGAATATACTTTTTTTAAGCTTACTGATAATTTGTTGTTTGTTTGTTTGTTTGTCTTCTGGTAAGCTGGTACCAGATGGAATTTAGTCTCCTCTCTAGGTTAAGAGAACAAAGTTTTCTTAGAATGCAATTTTTGATAACAGACTATGAGTTTCTTTACCTTTCATTGATTTATAATTGTTTTCATCATCTGTTTTTTTACTTCCGGTAAAGTAAATAAGCCTTATTTAAGATTTTGGTACATGTAGGATGGACTAAGCTTTCCCCACTCTTGCAAGTTCCCTTAACCCTTCAGATTCTTCTTGTGGGACCAAGATCTCACTTTCCTCCAGAGGGACAATCCAAGCTTTTTATTAGTTGATCTGCCCCTGACATCAGAGTCCAATTTGAGCATGAGTTGGCCTATAATTTAGGCATGAAACTATGACTACATAAAGAAAAGGTGACTTTATGATTCAGGGATGGCCATGATATGCCTTGCACTTCAGAGAAAATGGGTTAAAATGATTTTTTTTTCTTCAAAACTGCACAGCCAGTTCTTTCAGCATATGCAATTGAAAACACCTAGTCATTAGGTCAGTTTTCATTCCAATCCCAAAGAAAGGCAATGACAAAGAATATTCAAGCTGCTGCACAATTGCACTCATCTCACACACTAGTAAAGTAATGCTCAAAATTCTCCAAGTTCACATGAACTGTGAACTTCCAAATGTTCAAGAGGGATTTAAAAAAATGCAGAGAAACCAGAGATCAAACTGCCAACATCCACTGGATCATTGAAAAAGCAAGAGAGTTCCAGAAAAAAAGACATCTATTTCTGCTTTATTGACTATGCCAAAGCCTTTGACTGTGTGGATCACAATAAACTGGGAAAATTCTGAAAGAGATGGGAATACCAGACCACCTGACCTGTCTCTTGAGAAACCTGTATGCAGGTCAGGAAGAAACAGTTCGAACTGGACATGGAACAACAGACTGGTTCTAAATAGGAAAAGGAATATGTCAAGGCTGTATATTGTCACCCTGCTTATTTAACTTATACGCAGAGTACATCATGAGAAACACTGGGCTGGAGGAAGCACACGCTGGAATCCAGATTGCTGGGAGAAATATCAAGAATCTCAGATATGCAGACGACACCACCCTTATGGCAGAAAGTGTATAAGAACTAAAGAGTCTCCTGATGAAAGTGAAAGAGGAGAGTGAAAAAGTTAGCTTAAAGCTCAGCATTCAGAAAACTAAAATCATTGCATCCAGTCTCATCACTTCATGGCAAATAGATGGGAAAACATTGGAAACAGCAGCAGACTATTTTGGGGGGCTTGGAAATCACTGCAGGTGATGGCTGCCTCCATGAACTTAAAACATATTTATGACTTGGAAGAAAAGTGATGACCAAACTAGACAGCATATTAAAAAGCCGAGACGTTGCTTTGCCAACAAAGATCCATCCAGTCAAGGCTATGGTTTTTCCATATGTCATGGATGGATATGAAAGATGTACTATAAAGAAAGTGACAGCTGAAAATTGGATGCTTTTGAACTGTGGTGTTGGAGAAGATGCTTGTAGGTCGCTTAGACTACAAGGAGACGCAACCACTCCATCCTAAAGGAAATCAGGTCTGAATATACATTGGAAGGACTAATACTGAACCTGAAACTCCAATACTTTGGCCACTTTGATGTGAAGAGCTGACTCACTTGGAAGTTGCTTTGATTTGCCTGTGAGTGTGGGAGCCCTCCCTGGGCAAAGGGCCTCAGGGGTCATTGCCACTGAATCACGACCTCCAAGCAAGCGCATTCCAGCTGTGTGACATTCAGGAAGCAGGAGACTGGGAAAACTATCTTCCTTAGAGGAAGGAAAGTCATCCACAGAGAGTGTGTTTTCAGGCCTCTCTTTGCAGCAAGTGTTTTGCTTCTCAGACATCAGAGCTGCAGGCTTGCTCTGAGGGCCTCAATTGCAGAGTCAGGGCTGTGTGTCTCACTGCACTTTCCAAGCATTGCAGACACATTCCTAGGTTGGAGCAGTGCTTCCCATGAGAAAGAAGCCTCGGGAGTGTGTCTGAGCGGGCTGAGTGCCATGCTAGGGTCACCTAGTCGAGGGCACCTTGCACATCCAATGGGCCCCAGGCGAGTAGCTATGGACCGGCCCTTCGGTTGAGATATCCCAAAGCAGGGAACAAAGCTAGCTCTGTCAGAAGGAGGAAAACAGCAATGGGATGGATTTTCAAGCAGTTGCTAAGTCACACCACGTTAGGGCTCCCCGGGAAAGAAATGCAAATTTTGGCCTCTAGGCCCAGTATCCAGATGTGTGCACAGGATATTTTCCCCACAGGATCCAAGAATGTTCCAGACAGACCTAAGCTCACTAGCTCTCTCCTGCAGAGGAAATGAAATATTGTTGCTGAACCACGAAAAGATGCTGGGATTCTTGGCTTATGGAGGAGAAGAATTCAATCCAGGGCCCAAGACGAGGCTTGATTGCTCAGAGCTTTTGTGCAATAGAGTTTTATTAAAGGATAAAGGAGATAGAGAAAGCTTCTGACAGAGACATCACAAGGGGCAGAAAGCGTACCCCCTTGCTAGTGTTGGTAATGGAGTTATATACTCTCCAATAAGTTATGACAACGAACAAAAGAATGTCTGGAGGTTGTAAAGACTCACTAGACCTACTCCCATAATTTACATTTTAAGATAACAGGATTAGCCAGAAGGTTTTTTCCAGAGACCGTCCTCAAGAAGGATGCATGATTGTTATATAATCCTAAGGAATGTAGAGGGGAAAACAGTTTGTCCTTTCTTCCTCCTTGAGAATTCTAGACCCCTCTCTCCTTGGGGACCCTTGAACTTCTTAGAAACCTGCCTTGGCAATGACTCTCTCAGAAACATGATTGAACAGCCGTTTGGAGCTTCCTTTGACTTTCCCTGGGAGGGAGGGAGCCCTCCCTGAGCACAGGGCCTCAGGGGCCATGGCCAATGAAAAAGAATCTCCCAGCAAGTGCTTTTCAGCCCTGTGTGGCTCTCAGCCCACAGGAGGTCTGAGAAAACTCTCTTCCTTGGAGGAAGGAAAGGCAGCCCAAGAGTGTGTTTTCAGGCCTGTATCTTGCAGCAAGTGTTTGGCTTGTTAGACAGAAGACCTGCAGGCCTGTTCCAACAGACTCAATGCCAGAATCAGGGCCTTGTGTCTCCCTGCAGTTTCCTGGCCTTGCAAACACATTCCTAGGTGAGAGCAGTCCTGCCCATGGGGAAGCAGGCTGCGGGAGTGTGTCTGAGGGGGCCAGGTGTCATGCTGGGGTCACCTGGTCGAGGGCACCTTGCACCTCCAATGGACCCCAGGCAAGGAGTTGCAGGCCACCACCTTGCTTCTGAAATCCCAAAATGGGGAGCAAAGCTCGCTCTGTCAGAGGGAAGAAAACAGCAACAGGATGGATTTTCAAGCAGTTGCTAGGCTGTACTGCGTTAGGGCTCCAAGGAAGGAAAATGCGAATTTTAGCCCCTACGACTGGTATCCAGGTGGGCTCCCAGGATGATTTCCCCGCAGGATCCAAGAACGTTCCAGACAGACCTGGGCTCACTAGCTCCCTCCTGCAGAGGAAACATGATAGAACAGCTGTTTGGAGGTTGCTTTGACTTCCCCGGGAGGGTAGGATCCCTCCCTGGGTGCAGGGCCTCAGGGGCCATTGCCGCTGAGAAATGCCCTCTAAGCCAGACCTTTGCCAGCCTTGTATGACTCAGCACGGAGGAGACTGGAAAAGCTCTCTTCCTTGGAGGAAGGAAAGGCAGCCCCAGAGAGTGTGTTTTCACACCTGTATCTTGCAGCAAGTGTTTGGCGTCTCAGACGTCAGACCTCCAGGCCTGCTCCAATGGCCTCAGTTCCAGAGTCAGGGCCGTGTGTCTCCCTGCATTTTCTGAGCCTTGGGAACACATTCCTAGGTCAGAACAGTCCTGCCCATGGGGAAGGAGGCTGCGGGAGTGTGTCTGAGGGGGTCGGGTGCCATGCTGGGGTCCAATAGACCCGGTACCTCCAATAGACCCCAGGACAACAGCGGTGGGGCTCCCCCTGGCTTCCGAAATGCCAAAGCGAGAAGCAAAGCTAGCTCTATCAGAAGGAAGAAAAGAGCAATCGGATGGATGTTCAGGCTGTTGCTGGTCCGCACCACTTCAGGGTCCCCCCCGAGAGGAAACAGGCACCCTGTGGCCCCTAGGTCCGATATGCAGGTTAACACACAGGGTGTGTCCCCATAGGAGCCAAGAATTTTCCTGACAGACCTAGGCTCACTAGAGCTCTCCCACAGGGCAAAAGGGGTAGAACAGACTGTGGATGTGACTCTGCCTTTCACAGCGAGCATGGGGCCCTCCCTACAGCCCCGGGCTCCAGGGAAAATTGTCCCTGAAAAATGACCTCCAAGAAGCGCTTTTCCAGCAGGCTGGGATGCAGAGTTCACAGGATGCGGGGAAAGTGATCGTCCTTCAGGGAAGAAGAGGCAGCCACCCAGTGTGTGTTTGCAAGCCTGTATTTGGAAGAAACTGGTTAGCTTCTTCAAGGGGAGACCTCCAGGTCTGCTCAGAGGACCGAAATTCCAGAGGCAGCACCATGCATCTCCCCTGTCCTTTCTGAGCCTTGGAAAGACATTCCTAGCTTATAGCGGTATTGCTCATGAAGAAGCAGGATGCAGGAATGTGTCAGACATGACTGGGTGCCTTCCTGGGTTCAGCTCCGTGAGGGGCCTTTCCACTCAAATTAGGTCCCATGCCTCCTTGGGGAGGAAGTGGGGCCCGCTTGCCTCCAAATTGCCAAAGGCTGGAACAAAGCTAGTTCTATCAGAGGTAAGAAAAGAGCAATTGGATGGATGTGGAAGCTGTTGCTGGGCCGCACTGCTTCAGGCCCCCCACCCCTCCGCCCCCGAGAGAAACAGGCGCCCTGTGGCCCCTAGGTCCTGGATGCAGTTTCACACATAGAATGTGTCCCCATAGGAGCCAAGAATTTTCCTGACAGACCTAGGCTCACTAGAGCTCTCCTACAGAGCAAAAGGGGATGGGACAGATGTGTGGCTGTGGCTCTGCCTTTCCCTGGGAGTGTGGAGCCGCTCCCTATGGCCCCGGGCTCCAGGGGAAATTGCCCCTGAATAATGACCTCCAAGAAGCGCTTTTCCAACTGGCTGAGACGTGGAGTTCTCAGGATGCAGGGAAAGCGAGTGTCCTTCGGGGAAGCAAAGGCAGTCACCTGTTATCATAACTTACTAGAATAGTAGGTACCTTCTCCGGTTGGGCAGAGGCCTTCCCTACCTGATCTGAAAAAGAAAACGAAGTAGCTCGCTGATTTGAGAAATAATTCCCAGACTTGGGTTTCCAACCAGTATAGAATCCGAACAATGGCCCTGTCTTTGTAGCCGCGTTAATTAACAGGTATGTGAAGCTCTAAATATCAGTGGAAATTACATACAGCATATAGGCCCCAGTGTTCTGGAATGGTGGAAAGAAACAACCAAAACTCTTGAAGAGACACTTTCAAAATGGATCATAGAGACTGACTGTACATGGATGGGCTTGCTTCCGGCAGACTTACTCATATTACGGGTAACTGCACGTTCCCATAGTTGTTGTCCTTATGAAATTTTCTATGGGAGACCCCCTCCCACAGTGAGGCAGGTGTTAGCAGATTTGCCACAAGTAAGGGGGTGGGATTTCACAGCAGATGGAACAATTAGGTAAGGTAATAAATCAGGTAACTAAGTTTGTATAAAAAAGAATATCATTCCCCCTTGAGGAACAGATTCATGAATTTGTGCTCAGTGATCAGGTGTGGCTCAATGACTGGAAACACAATTCCTTGGCCTGACATCGGAAAGGTCCTTATACTGTTGTTTTAGCCACAATTCTGAAAGAGATGGGAATACCAGACCACCTAACCTGCCTCTTGAGAAATCTGGATGAAGGTCAGGAAGCAACAGTTAGAGTAGGACATGGAACAACAGACTGGTTCCAAAAAGGAAAAGGAGTATGCAAAGGCTGTATATTGTCACCCTGTTTATTTAACTTCTATGCAGAGTACATCATGAAAAATGCTGGGATGGAAGATACATGAGCTGGAATCAAGATTGCCGGTAGAAATATCAATAAACTTAGATATGCAGATGACACCACCATTATGGCTGAATGTGAAGAGGAACGGGTATGTCGGGGAACTTCTTGAGTTGCAGCAAGGGTGTGAAGGACCCTTTGGAAGTTCCAGAGGTTAGGTGTGGTTAGTCTCGAGATGCCTCAGCAGGAAATGGGCCTCATGTCGCCTGGAATGGAGAGGCTCCTGGATATTCCCGAGTTTCAGCAGGTGCTCTCGAGTTACGACGGGGACTTCAGGGACCCGCTCTGGCGGCCGCAGGAAACGCCAAGTCATCCATGCGTGTTGCTAGGGGCCTCTCGTGATTCCTCTCCCGTCGATGCCGGGGCCTAAGACCTTGTGTGGAGTCGGGGCCGGAAGCTGAGGATTCCTCTCCAGTGCTGACATGGATTTTGTGGTACTTCTCGAGTCTCCACAAGGGAGTCAGGCCTCGTCTCGAGTGGGGGCATGAGCGTGCCCTTTCCTCCCATGCTGTAGCAGCAGTGTCACGCTTCCCCATGCCTGGACCAAGGGATCTGTGGCTTTCCCTCGAGTCTTTCCCACTAGGCTTTCCCACAGGGCTGTCCCACGTGTGACGGTGGTGTGAGTCGATCCTCGCATGAAGGCCAAGGCAGTGCAGGGAAAACAGGTTCCTGTGGAATGGACTGAGACATCTGGGTGAGTCTCGGAATGGTGGCACGACCCTGCAGTTCCTCTCCCCTTTCCTTTGGAGAGCGCCTCCTCTTGAGATGCGATGGGAAGCCGGGAATTCTTTCCCGACCAATCAGGGAAAGAGATCGCTCATCTTCGAGCTTACGAGCCGGGAAACGGAGCTCCTCTGGATGTGGCCGGGACCTCGTGCTTCCTCTGGAGTTCGGAGACGGGTATGTCGGGGAAACTTCTTGAGTTGCAGCTAAGGCTGTGAAGGAACCTTTGGAAGTTCCAGAGGTTAGGTGTGATTAGCCTCGAGACGCCTCAGTGGAAATGGGCCTCATCTCGCCTGGAGGGGGAGAACCTCCTGGATTTTCTCGAGTTGCGGCAGGTGCTCTCGCACTTACGACGGGGACCTCAGGGACCGCTCTGGTGGCCTCAGGAAAGGCCAGTCCCCATGCGAGTTGCTCGAGGGCCTGTCGCTGGATTCCTCTTCCCATCGATGCCGGGGCTGAAGACGTTTGTGTGGAGTCGGTGCCGGAACCTGAGGATTCCTCTCCCAGTGCTGACATGGCATCTTGGGTACTTCTGGAGTCTCCCCGAGGGGAGTCAGTCCTCGTCTCGAGTGGGGGCATGCACGTGCGCTTTCCTCCCGAGCTGTAGCAGCAGTGTCACGCTTCCCTTCGCGTGGATCAAGGGATCTGTGGCTTTCCCTCGAGGCTTTCCCACGAGGCTTTCCCACGAGGCTTTCCCAAACAGGGCTGTCCCACGTACCACCAGTGGTGTGAGTCGATCCTCGGCTTGAAAGTCGAGGCAGTGCAGGGGAAACAGGATTTCCCTGGAATGGACTGAGATATCTGGGGGACTCTGGAAATGGTGGCATGACCATGGAGTTCCTCTCGCCTTTCCTGTGGAGAGCGACCCTCTTGAGACGTGGAACGCCGGAATTCTTTCCGCATCCACGCAGGGAAAGGATCCCTCCTCTCGAGCTATGAGAGCTGGAAACGGGACTCCTCTGGATGTGGGCGGGACTCTCGTGCCTTCCTCTTCGAGTGGAGACGGGTATGTCGGGGAACTTTCTTGAGTTGCAGCAAGGGTGTTGAAGGACTCTTTGGAATATTCCAGAGTTAGGTGTGATTAGCCTCGAGACGCCTCAGCGGAAATGGGCCTCATCTCTCCTGGAAGGGGAAGCACCTCCTGGATTTTCTCGAGTTGCGGCAGGTGCTCTTAGACTTATCGACGGGGACCTCAGGGAACCGCTCTGTTGGCCTGCAGGAAATGCCAGTCCCATGCAGAGTTGCACGGGTGGCCTCTCAGGATTCCTCTCCCGTCGATGCCGGGGCCTAAGACCTTGTGTTGGAGTCGGTGCCGGAACTCTGAGGATTCCTCTCCAGTGCTGACATGGATCTTGGGGTACTTCTGGAGTCTCCCCAGGGGAGTCCAGTCCTCAGTCTCGAGTGGGGCATGCACGTGCGCTTTCCTCCCGGAGCTGTAGCAGCAGTGTCACGCTTCCCTTCGGCCGTGGATTCAAGGGATCTGTGGCTTTCCCCTCGAGGCTTTCCACGGGCTTTCCACGAGGCTTTCCCACAGGGCTGTCCCACGTGCCCACCGTGGTGGAAGTCGATCCCTCGGGCTTGAAAAGTCGAGGCAGTCGCAGGGAAAACAGGTTTCCCTGGAATGGACTGAGACATCTGGGGACTCTGGGGAATGGTGGTCACGACCCTGGAGTCTTCCTCTCGCCCTTTTCCTGTGGAGAGCGCCTCCTCTTGAGATGCGATACGGGAACGCCGGGAATTCTTTCCCACACACGCAGGGAAAGGATCCCTCCTCTCGAGCTAGCGAGCAGAAATCGGGGCTCCTCTGGATGTGGGCGGGACTCTCGTACTTCCTCTCGAGTGGAGACGGGTATGTCGGGGAACTTCTTGAGTTGCAGTCAAGGGTGTGAAGGACGCCTTTAGCAAGTTCCAGAGGTTAGGTGTGATTAGCCGTCGAGAGTCCTCACTGGAAATAGGGCCTCATCTCGCCTGGGAGGGGAGAACCTCCTGGATTTTCTCGAGTTGCGGCAGGTGCTCTCGACTTAAGACAGGGACCTCAGGGACCCGCTCTGGTGGGCCTCAGGAAAAGCCAGTCCCCATTGCAGTTTGCTCGGGGCCTCTCGGGATTCCTCTCCCGTCGATGCCGAGGGCCTAAGACCATTTGTGGAGTCGGTGCCTGTCGAACCTGAGGATTCTCTCCAGTGCTGACATGGATCTTGGGGTACTTCTGGAGTCTCCCCAGGGGAGTCAGTCCTCGTCTCGAGTGGGGGCATGCACGTGCGCTTTCCTCCCGAGCTGTAGCAGCAGTGTCACGCTTCTTGGCGATTGGATCATGGTATCAGTGGCTTTCCCTGAGGCTTTCCCTCGAGGCTTTTCCACGAGGCTTTCCCACAGGGCTGTCCCACGTGCCACCGTGGTGTGAGTCGATCCTCGGCTTGAAAGTCGAGGCAGTGCAGGGAAAACAAGTTTCCCTGGAATGGACTGAGACATCTGGGGAATCTGGGAATGGTGGCACGACCCTGGAGTTCCTCTCGCCTTTTCTGTGGAGAGCGCCTCTCTTGAGATGCGACGGGAATGCCGGGAATTCTTTCCCGACCACACGCAGGGAAAGGATCCTTCTCTCGAGCTATGAGGCGGAAACGGGGCTCCTCCTGGATGTGGGCGGGACTCTCGTGCTTCCTCTCGAGTGGAGACGGGTATGTCTGCGGGAACTTCTTGAGTTGCAGCAAGGGTGTGAAGGACCCTTTGGCAAGTTCTAGAGGTTAGGTGTGATTAGCCTCGAGAATGCCTCAGTGGAAATGGGCCTCATCTCGCCTGGAGGGGAGAAACTCCTGGATTTTCTCGAGTTGCGGCAGGTGCTCTCGACTTACGATGGGGACCTCAGGGACCCGCTCTGGTGGCCTCAGGAAATTCCAGTCCCCATGCGAGTTGCTCGGGGCCTCTCGGATTCCTCTCCGTCGATGCCGGGGCCTCAGACCTTACGTGAGTCGGTGCTGTAACCTGAGGATTCCTCTCCAGTGCTGACATGGATCTTGGTGTACTGCTGGAGTCTCCCCAGGGGAGTCAGTCCTCGTCTCGGTTGAGGGCATGCACGTGCGCTTTCCTCCCCAGCTGTAGCAGCAGTGTCGCGCTTCCCTTCGCGTGGATCAAGGGATCTGTGGCTTTCCCTCGAGGCTTTCGAGGCTTTCCCACGAGGCTTTCCACAGGGCTGTCCCACGTGCCACAGTGGTGTGAGTCGATCCTCGCTTGAAAGTCGAGTCAGTGCGGGGAAACAGGTTTCCCTGGAATGGACTGAGACATCTGGGGGACTCGGAAAATGGTGGCATGTCCCCTGGAGTTCCTCTCGCCTTTCCTGTGGAGAGCGCCTCCTCTTGAGATGCGACGGGAACGCCGGAATTCTTTCCCGACCACGCAGGGAAAGGATCCCTCTCTCGAGCTATGAGGCGGAAACGGGGCTCCTCTGGATGTGGGCGGAACTATCGTGCTTCCTCTCGAGTGGAGACGGGTATGTCGGGGAACTTCTTGAGTTGCAGCAAGGGTGTGAAGGACCCTTTGGAAGTTC
>NW_017214230.1:0-14888 GCF_001704415.2 Capra hircus
GATTGCTGGGAGAAATATCAATAATCTCAGATATGCAGATGACACCACCCTTATGCCAGAAAGTGAAGAAAACTAAAGAGTCTCCTGATGAAAGTGAAAGAGGAGAGTGAAAAAGTTAGCTTAAAGCTCAGCATTCAGAAAACTAAAATCATTGCATCCAGTCTCATCACTTCATGGCAAATAGATGGGAAAACATTGGAAACAGCAGCAGACTATTTTTGGGGGCTTGGAAATCACTGCAGGTGATGGCTGCCTCCATGAACTTAAAACATATTTATGACTCGGAAGAAAAGTGATGACCAAACTAGACAGCGTATTAAAAAGCTGAGACGTTGCTTTGCCAACAAAGATCCATCCAGTCAAGGCTATGGTTTTTCCATATGTCATGGATGGATATGAAAGATGTACTATAAAGAAAGTGACAGCTGAAAACTTGATGCTGTGGTGTTAGAAGATGCTTGTAGGTCGCTTAGACTACAAGGAGACGCAACACCATCCTAAAGGAAATCAGGTCTGAATATACATTGGAAGGACTAATACTGAACCTGAAACTCCAATACTTTGGCCACTTGATGTGAAGAGCTGACTCACTTGGAAGTTGCTTTGATTTGCCTGTGAGTGTGGGAGCCCTCCCTGGGCAAAGGGCCTCAGGGGTCATTGCCACTGAATCACGACCTCCAAGCAAGCGCATTCCAGCTGTGTGACATTCAGGAAGCAGGAGACTGGGAAAACTATCTTCCTTAGAGGAAGGAAAGTCATCCACAGAGAGTGTGTTTTCAGGCCTCTCTTTGCAGCAAGTGTTTTGCTTCTCAGACATCAGAGCTGCAGGCTTGCTCTGAGGGCCTCAATTCCAGAGTCAGGGCTGTGTGTCTCACTGCACTTTCCAAGCATTGCAGACACATTCCTAGGTTGGAGCAGTGCTTCCCATGAGAAAGAAGCCTCGGGAGTGTGTCTGAGCGGTTGAGTGCCATGCTAGGGTCACCTAGTCGAGGGCACCTTGCACATCCAATGGGCCCCAGGCGAGTAGCTATGGACCGGCCCTTCGGTTGAGATATCCCAAAGCAGGGAACAAAGCTAGCTCTGTCAGAAGGAGGAAAACAGCAATGGGATGGATTTTCAAGCAGTTGCTAAGTCACACCACGTTAGGGCTCCCCGGGAAATGCGAATTTTGGCCTCTAGGCCCAGTATCCAGATGTGTGCACAGGATATTTTCCCCACAGGATCCAAGAATGTTCCACACAGACCTAAGCTCACTAGCTCTCTCCTGCAGAGGAAATGAAATATTGTTGCTGAACCACGAAAAGATGCTGGGATTCTTGGCTTATGGAGGAGACGAATTCAATCCAGGGCCCAAGACGAGGCTTGATTGCTCAGAGCTTTTGTGCAATAGAGTTTTATTAAAGGATAAAGGAGATAGAGAAAGCTTCTGACAGAGACATCACAAGGGGCAGAAAGCGTACCCCCTTGCTAGTGTTAGTAATGGAGTTATATACTCTCAAATAAGTGACAACGAACAAAAGAATGTCTGGAGGCTCACTAGACCTACTCCCATAATTGACATTTTAAGATAACAGGATTAGCCAGAAGGTTTTTTCCAGAGACCATCCTCAAGAAGGATGCATGATTGTTATATAATCCTAAGGAATGTAGAGGGAAAAACAGTTTGTGCTTTCTTCCTCCTTGAGAATTCTAGAGCCCTCTCTCCTTGGGGACCCTTGAACTTCTTATAAACCTGCCTTGGCAATGACTCTCTCAGAAACATGATTGAACAGCCGTTTGGAGCTTCCTTTGACTTTCCCTGGGAGGGAGGGAGCCCTCCCTGAGCACAGGGCCTCAGGGGCCATGGCCAATGAAAAATAATCTCCCAGCAAGTGCTTTTCAGCCCTGTGTGACTCTCAGCCCACAGGAGGCTGAGAAAACTCTCTTCCTTGGAGGAGGGAAAGGCAGCCCAAGAGTGTGTTTTCAGGCCTGTATCTTGCAGCAAGTGTTTGGCTTGTTAGACGTAAGACCTGCAGGCCTGTTCCAACAGACTCAATGCCAGAATCAGGGCCTTGTGTCTCCCTGCAGTTTCCTGGCCTTGCAAACACATTCCTAGGTGAGAGCAGTCCTGCCCATGGGGAAGCAGGCTGCGGGAGTGTGTCTGAGGGGGCCAGGTGTCATGCTGGGGTCACCTGGTCGAGGGCACCTTGCACCTCCAATGGACCCCAGGCAAGGAGTTGCAGGCCACCACCTTGCCTCTGAAATCCCAAAATGGGGAGCAAAGCTCGCTCTGTCAGAGGGAAGAAAACAGCAACAGGATGGATTTTCAAGCAGTTGCTAGGCTGTACTGCGTTAGGGCTCCAAGGAAGGAAAATGCAAATTTTAGCCCCTACGACTGGTATCCAGGTGGGCTCCCAGGATGATTTCCCCGCAGGATCCAAGAACGTTCCAGACAGACCTGGGCTCACTAGCTCCCTCCTGCAGAGGAAACATGATAGAACAGCTGTTTGGAGGTTGCTTTGACTTCCCCTGGGAGGGTAGGATCCCTCCCTGGGTGCAGGGCCTCAGGGGCCATTGCCGCTGAGAAATGTCCTCTAAGCCAGACCTTTCCAGCCTTGTATGACTCAGCACGGAGGAGACTGGAAGAGCTCTCTTCCTTGGAGGAAGGAAAGGCAGCCCCAGAGAGTGTGTTTTCACACCTGTATCTTGCAGCAAGTGTTTGGCGTCTCAGACGTCAGACCTCCAGGCCTGCTCCAACGGCCTCAGTTCCAGAGTCAGGGCCGTGTGTCTCCCTGCATTTTCTGAGCCTTGGGAACACATTCCTAGGTCAGAACAGTCCTGCCCATGGGGAAGGAGGCTGCGGGAGTGTGTCTGAGGGGGTCGGGTGCCATGCTGGGGTCCAATAGACTTGGTACCGTCCAATAGACCCCAGGACAACAGCGGTGGGGCTCCCCCTAGCTTCCGAAATGGCCAAAGCGAGAAGCAAAGCTAGCTCTATCAGAAGGAAGGAAAGAGCAATCGGATGGATGTTCAGGGCTGTTGCTGGGCCGCACCACTTCAGGGTCCCCCCCGAGAGGAACAGGCGCCCCTGTGGCCCTAGGTCCGATATGCAGGTTAACACACAGGGTGTGTCCCCGTAGGAGACAAGAATTTTCCTGACAGACCTAGGCTCACTAGAGCTCTCCTACAGGGCAAAAGGGGTAGAACAGACTGTGGATGTGACTCTGCCTTTCCCAGCGAGCATGGGGCCCTCCCTACGGCCCCGGGCTCCAAAGGAAAATTGTCCCTGAAAAATGACCTCCAAGAAGCGCTTTTCCAGCAGGCTGGGATGCAGAGTTCACAGGATGCGGGGAAAGTGATCGTCCTTCAGGGAAGAAGAGGCAGCCACCCAGTGTGTGTTTGCAAGCCTGTATTTGGAAGAAACTGGTTAGCTTCTTCAAGGGGAGACCTCCAGGTCTGCTCAGAGGACCGAAATTCCAGAGGCAGCACCATGCATCTCCCCTGTCCTTTCTGAGCCTTGGAAAGACATTCCTAGCTTATAGCAGTATTGCTCATGAAGAAGCAGGATGCAGGAATGTGTCAGACATGACTGGGTGCCTTCCTGGGTTCAGCTCCGTGAGGGGCCTTTCCACTCAAAGTAGGTCCCATGCTTCCTTGGGGAGGAAGTGGGGCCCGCTTGCCTCCAAATTGCCAAAGACTGGAACAAAGCTAGTTCTATCAGAGGTAAGAAAAGAGCAATTGGATGGATGTGGAAGCTGTTGCTGGGGCCGCACTGCTTCAGGCCCCCCACCCCTCCGCCCCCGAGAGAAACAGGCGCCCTGTGGCCCCTAGGTCCTGGATGCAGTTTCACACATAGAATGTGTCCCCATAGGAGCCAAGAATTTTCCTGACAGACCTAGGCTCACTAGAGCTCTCCTACAGAGCAAAGGGGATGGGACAGATGTGTGGCTGTGGCTCTGCCTTTCTCTGGGAGTGTGGAGCCGCTCCCTATGGCCCCGGGCTCCAGGGGAAATTGCCCCTGAATAATGACCTCCAAGAAGCGCTTTTCCAACTGGCTGAGACGTGGAGTTCTCAGGATGCAGGGAAAGCGAGTGTCCTTCGGGGAAGCAAAGGCAGTCACCTGTTATCATGACTTACTAGAATAGTAGGTACCTTCTCCGGTTGGGCAGAGGCCTTCCCTACCTGATCTGAAAAAGAAAATGAAGTAGCTCGCTGATTTGAGAAATAATTCCCAGACTTGGGTTTCCAACCAGTATAGAATCCGACAATGGCCCTGTCTTTGTAGCCGCGTTAATTAACAGGTATGTGAAGCTCTAAATATCAGTGGAAATTACATACAGCATATAGGCCCCAGTGTTCTGGAATGGTGGAAAGAAACAACCCAAACTCTTGAAGAGACACTTTCAAAATGGATCATAGAGACTGACTGTACATGGATGGGCTTGCTTCCGGCAGACTTACTCATATTACGGGTTACCGCACGTTCCCATAGTTGTTGTCCTTATGAAATTTTCTATGGGAGACCCCCTCCCACAGTGAGGCAGGTGTTAGCAGATTTGCCACAAGTAAGGGGGTGGGATTTCACAGCAGATGGAACAATTAGGTAAGGTAATAAATCAGGTAACTAAGTTTGTATAAAAAAGAATATCATTCCCCTTGAGGAAGAGATTCATGAATTTGTGCTCAGTGATCAGGTGTGGCTCAATGACTGGAAACACAATTCCTTGGCCTGACATCGGAAAGGTCCTTATACTGTTGTCTTAGCCACAATTCTGAAAGAGATGGGAATACCAGACCACCTAACCTGCCTCTTGAGAAATCTGGATGAAGGTCAGGAAGCAACAGTTAGAGCAGGACATGGAACAACAGACTGGTTCCAAAAAGGAAAAGGAGTATGTCAAGGCTGTATATTGTCACCCTGTTTATTTAACTTATATGCAGAGTACATCATGAAAAATGCTGGGATGGAAGATACATGAGCTGGAATCAAGATTGCCGGTAGAAATATCAATCAACTTAGATATGCAGATGACACCACCATTATGGCAGAATGTGAAGAGGAACGGGTATGTCGGGGAACTTCTTGAGTTGCAGCAAGGGTGTGAAGGACCCTTTGGAAGTTCCAGAGGTTAGGTGTGGTTAGTCTCGAGATGCCTCAGCGGAAATGGGCCTCATGTCGCCTGGAATGGAGAGGCTCCTGGATATTCCCGAGTTTCAGCAGGTGCTCTCGAGTTACGACGGGGACTTCAGGGACCCGCTCTGGCGGCCGCAGGAAAGGCCAGTCATCATGCGTGTTGCTAGGGGGCCTCTCGTGATTCCTCTCCCGTCGATGCCGGGGGCCTAAGACCTTGTGTGGAGTCGGGGCCGGAACCTGAGGATTCCTCTCCAGTGCTGACATGGATTTTGGGGTACTTCTGGAGTCTCCACAAGGGAGTGAGGCCTCGTCTCGAGTGGGGGCATCAGCGTGCCCTTTCTTCCCATGCTGTAGCAGCAGTGTCACGCTTCCCCTTGCATGGACCAAGGGATCTGTGGCTTTCCCTCGAGTCTTTCCCACGAGGCTTTCCCACAGGGCTGTCCCACGTGCCACGGTGGTGTGAGTCGATCCTCGGCGTGAAAGCCGAGGCAGTGAAGGGAAAACAGGTTCCTGTGGAATGGACTGAGACGTCTGGGGGAGTCTCGAAATGGTGGCACTACCCTGAAGTTCCTCTCGCCTTTCCTGTGGAGAGCACCTCCTCTTGAGATGCGAAGGGAACGCCGGGAATTCTTTCCGGAAGAAGCAGGGAAAGGATCCCTCATCTCGAGCTACGAGGCAGAAACGGGGCTCCTCTGGATGTGGGAGGGACCCTCGTGCTTCCTCTCGAGTGGAGACTGGTATGTCGGGGAAGTTCTTGAGTTGCAGGAAGGGTGTGACGGACCCTTTGGAAGTTCCAGAGGTTAGGTGTGATTAGCCTCGAGACGCCTCAGTGCAAATGGGCCTCATCTCGCCTGGAGGGGAGAACCTCGTGGATTTTCTCGAGTTGTGGCAGGTGCTCTCGACTTGTGACAGGGACCTCAGGGACCCGCTCTGGTGGCCTCATGATAGGCCAGTCCCCATGCGACTTACTAGGGGACCTCACGGGATTCCGCTCTCTTCGATGCCGGGACCTGAGTCCTTGTGTGGAGTCGGGGCCGGATCCTGAGGATTCCTCTCCAGTGCTGACATGGATCTTGGGGTACTTCTGGAGTCTCCCCATGGGAATCAGTCCTAGTCTCGAATGGGGGCATGTACGTGCGCTTTCCTCCCGAGCTGTAGCAGCACTGTCATGCTTCCGATCGGGTGGATCAATGGATCTGTGGCTTTCCCTCGAGGCTTTCCCTCGAGGCTTTCCCACAGGGGTGTCCCACGTGCCACCGTGTTGTGAGTCGATCCTCGGCATGAAAGTCGAGGCAGTGCAGGGAAAACAGGTTCCTCTGGAATGGACTAACACATCTGGGCGACTCTTGAAATGGTGGCTGAATCCTGGAGTTCCTCTCGCCTTTCCTGTTGAAAGTACCTCCTCTTGAGATGCGATGGAAACGCCGGGAATTCTTTCCCGACGAAGCATGGAAAGGATCCCTCATCTCGAGCTATGAGGCGGAAACGGGGCTCTTCTGGATGTGGGCGGGAACCTCGTGCTTCCTCTCGAGTGGAGACGGGTATGTCTGGGAACTACTTGAGTTGCAGCAAGGGTGTGAAGGCCCCTTTCGAAGTTCATGAGGTTAGGTGTGATTAGCCTCGAAGGCCTCAGCGGAAATGGGCCTCATTTCGCCTGGAGGGGAGAACCTCCTGGATTTTCTAGTGTTGCGACAGGTGCCTCTCGAGTTTCGACGGGGACCTCAAGGACTCGCTCTGGTGGCCTTAGGTAAGGCCAGTCTCCATTCGAGTTGCTAGGGGCCACTCGGATTTCTCCCCAGTCCATGCCGAGGCCTCAGACCTTGTGTGGACTCGGGGCTGAAACCTGAAGATTCCTCTCCAGTGCTGTCATGGATCTTGGGGTTCTTCTGGAATCTCCACAGTGGACTCAGTCCTCCTCTCGAGTGGGGACATGCACGTCCGCTTTACTCCCGTGCTGTATCAGCAGTGTCAGGATTCCCATCGCCTTACTAAAGGGATCCGTGACTTTTCCTTGAGGCTTTCCCACGAGGTTTTCCCACAGTGCTGTCACCTGTGACACCGTTTTTGATTCGATACTCGGTGTGAAATTCGAAGCAGTGCAGGGAAATCAGGTCCCTCCGAGTGGACTGAGACATTTGGGGGACTTTTGCAATGGGGCACGAACCCTGTAGTTCCTCTCGACTTTCTCATTGAGACCGCCTCCTCTTAATATGCGACGTGAACGCCAGGAATCCTTTCCCGACGAAGCAGGGAAAGGATCTCTCATCTCCAATTAAGAGGTGGAAATGAGGCTCCTCTTGTGGTTTGCTGGACCCTCTTTCTTTCTCTCGAGTGGAGATCGGATTGCTGGGAAAGTTCCTGAGTTGCAGCAAAAATGTGAAGTACCATTTCGAAGTTCCAGAGGGAATGTGCGTTTTGCCAGGATATGCCTCAGCATAAAAGGGCCTCATCTCTCCTGCACCGCTTCCATCAGGTTTGGCTCAGGCGCTGCTTCCCCTGAGCTGAGGCTGTGGGCGGGAGCCCAGAGATGCAGGGCCAGGCCCAAACCACCTGTGCACTTCTCTGATGGAAGGAGAGCACTCCCCAACCCACGTTTTTCAGGCACACTGGCCAGGCGCCTACGGAGTCAGCCTCCGGGTGTGGGGGGCTACAGACCCCATCCACAGCCCCAGGGAGCCTGGTGCTCCTAGTACAGCGGTGAGTCTGGGCGGCCAAACAAAGCTGGAGGAGCCCTGCAGTTTCACTTCCCATCCCTCTGACAGAGCTCTCACTGCTAGAGCTCTCTGCAGATTGGAACCCACTGGCCCCTAACTCTTCCACAAGGACATCTGGGGCCTAGGTTCAAAGGGAAGGAAGGAGCAGAGCTGAGTCCAGGAAGGCACCATTGGAGTCTCCCAGCCTCGTGCAGCCTGCTCCTTCCTGGGCAGGAAGCCTAGCAGTGAGGCAAGTCTGGGCAAGGCTCGCCCCAGGCAGAGCAGCCTCGCGCCAGGAACACTGCCAGATCAGGCCACTGAGCAGAGCTTGAGCTCTGCCTTACTGGAGGCACACAGGGCTCCACCCACCAGGGCTTGCAACCGCACGTGGCTGGGCTGCCTCATTTTCCCCCGAGGAGGCTCGGTTCCCCGCATTCTCTGCACTCAGCTTCCAGGCGGGGGGATGGGGGGGCCGCAACTCCATCAGGTTTTGGCTCAGGGTTTGCTTCCCCTGAGCTGGGGCTTTGGGCAGGAGCCCAGACACGCTGCAGCAGCCCCAAAACACCTGCAACATCTCCACTTGGGAGGAGAACGCTAGAGAACCTACGTCACTCAGGCACCTGCATGGAGCCCACAGAGTGAGTCTCCAGGTTGGGGGCTGCAGATGCCAGCCAGGGGCCTTCATGCCTGGTGCTCTCCGAGGGGACTCAGTCTGGGCGGCCAAGCACACCTGAAGCGCTGCAGTTGCCCTTCCCTTCCCTCTGACAGAGCTCTCATTGCTGGAGCCCTTGGCTGTGTGCAAGCCACCGGCCCCTGAGACCTCCCCAAGGACGCCTGGGGCCTAGGTGCAAAGGCAAGGCAGGAGCGGAGCTGAGGCCAGGAAGGCGCCAGTGCATCTCCCAGCCTCGCGCAGCCTGCTCCTTCCTGTGCAGGAAGCCTAGCAGCGAGGCAAGTCTGGGCAAGCCTCTCCCAGGACAGAGCAACCTCGAGCCAGGAACTCTGCCAGATCGGGCCTCTGAGCAGAACTGGAGCTCTGCCGTACTGGAGGTGCACTCGGCTCCAGCCAAGCAGGGCTTTAGCCGTACGCAGCTGGGCTGCCTCTCCTTTGCCCGAGGAGGCTTGCTTCCCCGCATGCTGTTCACTCGGCCTCCAGGCTGGGGCGCTCTGCGCCTCCTGCAGGTCTTGCCTCAGGGGCTGCTTCCCCTGAGCTGGGGCTGTGGGCGGAAGCCCAGACATGAAGGGGCAGGCCCCAACCAGCTGCACACGTCTCGGCTGGGGAGGAGAGCGCTAAGGAACCTTCCAGTGTGAGGCAGCTGCTGGGCGCCCACGAGGTCAGACTCCGGGTGTGCGGGGCTGCAGACCCCAGGCAGGGGCCCTGGGGGCCTGGTGCACTCCGTGCGGCGCTGAGCCTGGGTGGACAAGCAACCGCTGGAGGAGCCCTGCACTTGCCCTTCCCTTCCCTCTGACAGAGCTGTCCCTGCTGGAGCCCTTGGCAGTGTGCAAGCCACCGGCCCCTAACCCCTCCCCAAGGACACCAGGGGCCTACGTGCAAAGGCAAGGTAGGAGTGGAGCTGAGGCCAGGATGGTGACAGTGGCGACTCCCAGCCTCCCGCAGCATGCTCCTTCCTGGGCAGGAAGCCTAGCACCGAGACAAGTCTGGTCAACGCTCGCCCGGGGCAGAGCAGCCTGGCGCCAGCAACTCTGCCAGATCGGGCCTCTGAGCAGAGCTAGAGCTCTGCCGTAGTGGAGACGCAGTCAGCTCCGTCCAAGCAAGGCTTTAGCCGCACGGGGCTGGGATGCCTCTTCTTCCTCCGAGGAGGCTCGCTTCCATGCATGCTGTTCACTGGGCTACCAGGCGGGGGCGCTCTGGGCTTCCTGCAGGTCTTCGATCAGGGGCTTCTTCCCCGAGCTGCGGCTAATGGGGGGAACACAGAATGCAAGGGCAGGCGGCAACCAGCTGCACACGACTTTGCTGGGTAGGAGAGCGCTAGGGAAGCTAGGTGTGTGAGGCAGCTGCTGGGCGCCCACGGAGTCAGCCTCGGGGTGTGCAGGGCTGCAGAATCCAGCCAGGGGCCCTGGGAGCCTGGTGCTCTCCGTGAGGCACTGAGTCTGGGCCTCCAAGCAACCGCTGGAGGAGCCCTGCAGTGGCCCTTCCCTTCCCTCTGACAGAGCTCTCACTGCTGTAGCCCTTGGCAGTGTGCAACCCACCAGCCCCCAAGCCCTCCACAAGGACGCCTTGCACCTAAGTGCAAAGGCAAGGCAGGAGCGGTGCTGAGGTCAGGAAGGCGCCAGTGGCGTCTCTCAGGCTCGCGCAGCCTGCTCCTTCCTCGGGAGGGAGCCTAAAAGCAAGGCAAGTCTGGGCAAGGCTCGCCCCCAGGCGAGCAGCCTCGTGCCGGGAACTCTGCCAGATCGGGGCTCTGAGCAGAGCTAGAGCTCTGCCGTACTGGAGGGGCACTTGGCTTCGTGCAAGCAGGGCTTTCAACTTGATGGGGCTGGGCTGCCTCCTCTTCCCCCGAGGAGGCTCGCTTCCCGATGGCTGTGCACTCGCCTATCAGGTGGGGGCGCAGGGCTCCTCCAGCAGGTCTTGCCTCAGGGGCTGCTTCCCCTGAGTTGGGGCTGTAGGCGGGAATCCAGACACGCAGGATCAGGCCCCAACCACCTGCACATGTCTCTGCTGGGGAGGAGAGTGCTAGGGAACCTACGTCTGTCATACACTTTCTGGGCGCCCAAAGAATCAGCCTCCGTGTGTGCGGGGCTGAAGACCCCAGCCAGGGGCCCTGGGAGCCTGGTGCTCTTGGTGCGGTGCTGATTCTGGGCGGCCAAGCAACCGCTGGAGGAGCCCTGCAGTTGCCCTTCCCTTCCCTCTGACAGAGCTCTCACTGCTGAAGCCCTTGGCAGTGTGAAAACCCACCAACCCCTAAGCCCTCCCCAACGACGCCTGTCACCTATGTGCAAAGGCAAGGCAGGATTGGAGCTGAGGCAAGGAAGGCGCCAGTGGCGTCTCCCAGGCTCCTGCTGCCTGCTCCTTCCTAGGGAGGGCAGCCTAAAATCAAGGCAAGTCTGGGCAAGGCTAGCCCCCAGCAGAGCAGCCTCGCGCCAGGAACTCTGCCAGATCGGGGCTCTGAGCAGAGCTAGAGCTGTGCCGTACTGGAGGCGCACTTAGCTCCCTGCAAGCAGGGCTTACCGCTTGACGGGCTGGGCTGCCTTCTCTTCCCCCGAGGAGGCTCGCTTCCCTGCTGGCTGTGCTCTCGCCTATCAGGCGGGCGCGCAGGGCTCCTCCAGCAGGTCTTGCCTCAGGGGCTGCTTCCCCTGAGTTGGGGCTGTGGGCGGGAACCCAGACACGCAGGATCAGGCCCCAACCACCTGCACATGTCTCTGCTGGGGAGGAGAGTGCTAGGGAACCTACGTCTGTCATACACTTTCTGGGCGCCCACAGGAATCAGCCTCCGTGTGTGCGGGGGCTGAAAACCCCAGCCAGGGGCCCTGGGAGCCTGGTGCTCTCCGTGCGGCGCTTTAGTCTGGGCGGCCAAGCGAACCGCTGAAGGAGCCCTGCTGTTGCCCGTTCGCTTCCCTCTGACAGAGCTTTCACTGCTGGAGCCCTTGGCAGTGTGCAAAGCCACCAGCCCCTAAGCCCTCCTCAAGGACGCTTGGGACCTAAGTGCAAAGGCAAGGCAGGGGCAGATCTGAAGCCAGGAAGGCGCCAGTGGCGTCTCCCAGCCTCACACAGCCTGCTCCTTCCTGGGGAGGGAGCCTAAAAGGAAGGCAAGTCTGCGCAAGGCTCGCCTATAGGCAGAGCATCTTGGCGCCAGGAACTCTGCCAGATCGGGCCTCTGAACAGAGCTAGAGATCTGCCGTACTGGAGGCGCACTTAGCTTCGTGTAAGCAGGGCTTTCAGCTTGAAGGGGACTGGCTGCCTCCTCTTCCCCCGAGGAGGCTCGCTTCCCTGCTGGCTGTGCACTCGCCTATCAGGCGGGGGCGCAGGGCTCCTCAAGCAGGTCTTGGCCTCAGGGGCTGCTTCCCCTGAGTTGGGGCTGTGGGCAGGAACCCAGACACGCAGGATCAGGCCCCAAACACCTGCACATGTCTCTGTTAGGGGAGGAGAGTGCTAGGGAACCTACGTCTGTCATACACTTTCTGGGCGCCCAAGGAATCAGCCTCCGTTGTGTGCCAGGGGCTGGACTGGTTCTGGGGCGGGCCAAGCAACCGCTGGAGGAGCCCTGCAGTTGCCCTTCGCTTCCCTCTGCCAGAGCTCTCACTGCTGAAGCCCTTGGCAGTGAGCAACCCACCACCCCCTAAGCCTCCCCAACGGACGCCTGGGCACCTATGTGCAAAGGCAAGGCAGGATTGGAGCTGAGGCAAGAAAGGCACCAGTGGCGTCTCCCAGGCTTGCCAGCCAGCTCCTTCCTGGAGAGGCAGCCTAAAAGCAAGGCAAGTCTGGGCAAGGCTAGCCCCCGGCAGAGCAGCCTCGCGCCAGGACTCTGCCAGATCGGGGCTCTGAGCAGAGCTAGAGCTCTGCCGTACTGGAGGCGGCACTTAGCTCCTTGCAAGCAGGGCTTTCCGCTTGACGGGGCTGGGCTGCCTCCTCTTCCCCCGAGGAGGCTCGCTTCCCTGCTGGCTGGTGCTCTCGCCTATCAGGCGGGGCGCGCAGGGCTCCTCCAGCAGGTCTTGCCTCAGGGGCTGCTTCCCCTGAGTTGGGGCTGTGGGCGGGAACCCAGACACGCAGGATCAGGCCCCAACCGCCTATATGTCTCTGCTGGGGAGGAGAGTGCTTGGGGAACCTACGTCTGTCATACACTTTCTGGGCGCCCAAGGAATAAGCCTCCGTGTGTGCGGGGCTGAAAACGCCAGCCAGGGGCCCTGGGAGCCTGGTGCTCTCGGATGCGGCGCTGATTCTGGGCGGCCAAGCAACCGCTGGAGGAGCCACTGCAGTTGCCCTTCCCTTCCCTCTGACAGAGCTCTCACTGCTGAAGCCCTTGGCAGTGTGGCAACCCACCACCCTCTAAGCCCTCCCCAACGACGCCTGGCACCTATGTGCAAAGGCAAGGCAGGATTGGAGCTGAGGCAAGGAAGGCACCAGTGGAGTCTCCCAGGCTCGCGCAGCCAGCTCCTTCCTGGGGAGGGAGACAAAAAGCAAGGCAAGTCTGGGCAAGGCTAGCCCCGGCAGAGCAGCCTCGCGACGGGAACTCTGCCAGATCGGGGCTCTGAGCAGGGCTAGATCTCTGCCGTACTGGAGGCGCACCTAGCTCCCTGCAAGGAGGGCTTTCAAACCCCAAACAATGAACCACATACCCCAAACCCAGAACCACATACCCAAACATGGAACCCGAACCCCAAACCCCATATCCTGAATCTGAACCCCTATCCCAACCGCTACCCCCAAACCCTGAACCGGGAACTCCAAACCCCTTACCCGAACTCAAAACCCCTAACCCAATCCCCAATCTCCGAACCCCAAACACCTAACCCGTACCGTGAACCCTAACCCTAATCCAAACCCCTAACCCGAGCCCTAAACCCCAAACCCAAACCCCGACCCTCAAGCCCCGAACCGCAAATCCTGAAACACGTAGCCCAAACCCCGAATCCATAACTCCGAACCCCAATCCAGAACCCAACCCCGAACCCCAAACACTAGCCCGAACCCAAACCCAAACCCAAACCGCACACCCCTAAACCGAACCCCAAACCCTGAACCCAAACCCAAACCTGTACCCCACCCCACCCCGAACCCGAACCCCAAACCCCTAACCCGAATCGCAAACCCCTAACCTGAACCCCAAATCCCAAACCCAAATCCCAAACGCGAACACCAAAACCGAACCCCAAACCCCGAAACCCCAACCCCAAACCCAAACTCCAAACTGCTAACCCGAACCCCAAACCCCAAACCCCTAACCGGAACCCCAAACCTCAAATCCAAAACCGCACACCCCAAACCTCTAAGCCGAACCCCGAACTGCCAACCCCTAACTCCTAACCCGAACAGCAAAACTCGAAACTGCACCTCACACCCCCAACCCAAACCATGAACCCAATCCCCTGAACCCCAAACCCCAAACCTCAAATCTCGACCCCCGAACCACAAACCTCACATACTCAACCCCTAATCGGAACCTCAAACCTGAATCCCCAAACCCCAAACCCAAATCCTAAACCCCTAATCCCTAACCCAAACCGTCAACCCAGAAACCGAACCCCTAATCCCCAACCCAACCCAACCCAAACCCCAAACCCATAACTGGAACCCCAAACCGCGAACCCTCACCCAAATCCCAAACTCCAAACCCCAAACCCCTAAGCCTTAACCTAAACTGCCAACCCCTAACCCGAACCGAGAATCCCTACCCGGAACCCCAAACCCCAAATCCTAACCGCGAACCCCTAACCCAAACCCCAAACCCAAACCGCGAACCCCAAACCCCTAACCCGAATCCCAAATCCCCAACCCCAACCGTGAACCTCAAACCCCAAACCCCTAACCCTAACCTCAAACCCCAAACCCCAACTGCGAACCTCTAAACCAATCCGAGAACCCCTAACCTGATCCCCAAACCCCAATCCCAAGCCCCAAACTCAAACCGCGAGCCCCAAACCCCAAACCCTTAACCCGATCCTCAAACCCCAAACCCGAACTGCAAACCCCTAATCTGAACCGAGAACCCATAACCTGATCCCCAAACCCCAAACCCCTAAGCTGAACCTTGAACCCTAATCGGAACCCCAAACCCCAAACTAGAACCGCGAACCCGGAACCCCAAACCCTGAACTCCAAACCCCAAACACGAACCGCGTACCCCAAACCCGAACCCTGAACCCTAACCCGAACCCAAATCCAAACCCTAAGAAGGGAGGGGATTCCCGTAACCCGAACTCTGAACCTGAACCCTAACAAGTTGAGGGGATGCCGGCACCCTAACCCTAACCCTAACCCTAACAATTAAACTCTAAAAGAAAAAGAAACTTTTCTGGCCTAAGCCCCGCCCCTTGCGGTCCCCACCCGCTCAAAGCAAAAAAGGCAAGCCCGGACTTGAACTTCTGACCCACAAAGCCAGATTGCATGTTTACTCAGCCGTCAGCCTAAC
>NW_017214231.1:0-14888 GCF_001704415.2 Capra hircus
GTCCTTCACACCCTTGCTGCAACTCAAGAAGTTCCCCGACATACCCGTCTCCACTCGAGAGGAAGCACGAGAGTTCCGCCATATCCAGAGGTGCCCCGTTTCCGCCTCAGAGCTCGAGAGGAGGATCCTTCCCTGCTGGTAGGGAAAAATTCCCGGTATTCCCGTCGCATCTCAAGAAGAGGCGCTCTCCACAGGAAAGGCGAGAGGAACTCCAGGGTCGTGCCACCATTCCCAGAGTTCCCCCAGATGTCTCAGTCCATTCCAGGGAAATCTGTTTTCCCTGCACTGCCTCGACTTTCAAGCCGAGGATCGACTCACACCACGGTGGCACGTGGGACAGCCCTTTGGGAAAGCCTCGGGGAAAGCCTCGTGGGAAAGCCTCGAGGAAAGCCACAGATCCCTTGATCCACGCGAAGGGAAGCGCGACACTGCTGCTACAGCTCGGGAGGAAAGCGCACGTGCATCCCCCCCTCGAGACGAGGACTGACTCCCCTGGGGAGACTCCAGAAGTACCCCAAGATCCATGTCAGCATTGGAGAGGAACCTCAGGTTTCCGACACCGACTCCACACAAGTCTTAGGCCCCGCATCGACGGAGAGGAATCCGAGAGCCCCCGAGCAACTCGCTTGGGATTGCCTTTCCTGAGGCCAACAGAGCGGGTCCCTGAGGTCCCGTCGTAAGTCGAGAGCACCTGCCGCAACTCGAGAAAATCCAGGAGGTTCTCCCCTTCAGGCGGATGAGGCCCATTTCTGCTGAGGCGTCTCGAGGCTAATCACACCTAACCTCTGGAACTTCCAAAGGTCCTTCACACCCTTGCTGCAACTCAAGAAGTCCCCCAATTTCCCGTCTCTACTCGAGAGCAAGCAAGAGAGTCCTGCCCACATCCAGAGGAGCCCCGTTTCCGCCTCCTAGCTTAGAGAGGAGGGATCCTTTCCCGTGGTCGGGAAAAGTTTCCCGGCGTTCTCGTCGCATCTCAAGAGAGGCACTCTCCACTGGAAGGCGAGAGGAACTCCCGGGCCTTGCCACCATTCCCAGAGTCCCGCAGATGTCTAAGTCCATTCCAGGGAAATCTGTTTTCCCTCGATTGCCGCGACTTTCAAGCCGAGGATCGACTCACACCACCACGGTGGCACGTGGGACAGCCCTGTGGGAAAGCCTCCTGGGAAAGCCTCGGTGAGAGCCTCAAGGAAAGCACAGATCCCTTGATCCAGGCGAAGGGAAGCGTGACACTGCTGCCTACAGCTCGGAGGAAAGCGCACGTGCATGCCCCCACTCGAGACGAGGACTGACTCCCCTGGGGAGACTCCAGAAGTACCCCAAGATCCATGTCAGCACTGGAGAGGAATCCGCAGGTTCCGGCACCGTCTCCACACAAGTTTTAGGCCCCGGCATCGACGGGAGAAGAATCCCGAGAGGACCCGAGCAACTCGCATGGGACTGGCCTTTCCTGAGGCCACCAGAGTGGGTCCCTGAAGTCCCCGTCGTAAGTCGAGAGCACCTGCCGCAACTTGAGTACATCCAGGAGGTTCTCCCCTCCAGGCGAGATGAGGCCCATTTCCGCTGAGGCGTCTCGAGGCTAATCACACCTAACCTTTGGAACTTCCAAAGGGACCCTTCACACCCTTGCTGCAACTCAAGAAGTTCCCGACATACCCGTCTCCACTCGAGAGGAAGCACCAGAGATCCGCCCACATCCATAGGAGCCCCGTTTCCGCCTCCTATCTCGAGAGGAGGGATCCTTTCCCTGCGTGTTTGGGAAAGAATTCCCGGCGTTCCTGTCGCATCTCAAGAGGAGGCGATCTCCACAGGAAAGGGCGAGAGGAACTCCAGGGTCGTGCCACCATTCCCAGAGTCCCCCAGATGTCTCAGTCCATTTCAGGGAAAACCTGATTTCCCTGCACTCCCTGAATTTCTAGCCGAGGATCGACTCACACCACGATGGCACGTGGGACAGCCCTGTGGGAAAGCCTCGTGGGAAAGCCTCGAGGGAAAGCCACAGATCCCTTGATCCTCGCGAAGGGAAGCGTTGCACTGCTGCTACAGCTCGGGAGGAAAGTGCACGTTCATGCCCCCACACAAGACGACGACTAACTCCCCTGGGGAGACTCCAGAAGTACCCCAAGATCCATGTCAGCACTGGAGAGGAAACCTCAGGTTCCGGCACCGACTCCACACAGGGGTCTTAGGCACCCGAGCATCGACGGGAGAGGAATCTCGAGAGGCCCCGAGCAACTTGCATGGGCACTGCCTTTCCTGAGGCCACCAGAGCGGGTCCCTGAGGTCCCCGTAGTAAGTCAAGAGCACCTGCCGCAACTCGAGAAAATCCAGGACGTTCTCCCCTCCAGGCGAGATGAGGCCCTTTTCCTCTGAGGCGTCTCGAGGCTAACCATACCTAACATCTGGAACTTCCAAAGGTTCCTTCACACCCTTGCTGCAACTCAAGAAGTTCTCCGACATACCTGACTCCACTCGAGAAGAAGCACGAGAATCCCGCCCACATCCAGAGGAGCCCCGTTTCCGCCTCACACCTCGAGGTCAGGTATCCTTTCCCTGCATGTTCGGGAAAGAATTCCCGGTGTTCCCGTCGCATCTCATGAGGAGGCGCTCTCCACAGGAAAGGCGGAGGAACTCCAGGGTCGTGCCACCATTCCAAGAGTCCCCCAGATATCTCAGTCTGCCGGGTCCAGCCCCGCTGGATCCAGGGAATTCGACGGATGGACGGCGTTGTCGTGGAAAGTCTTTTTTATTTATTAATGTAAGAGATTAAGAAATTATAGTGTAGTAAGAAGATTAACTGGAGGAAAAGGGCTGAATAGCTTGGTTTACGTGGAAGACCAAAAAATTCCAGACAAGGAATTTTCACCATCTACGTTGGGCCACCAGCCCCTGCTTGAATATCTAAGGGTGCCTCGCCTTAAGCTCCCTTTCGTGCAGGTCTTAACAGCCAGGCAAGTAAGTAGACCTGACGAGCCTCCGCGCCCCTGGTGGAGATTCAGCCTGAAGTTAAAGTAAAAAGCAGAGAGAAGGAAAGGGAGAGAAGAAGAAAGAGAGAAAAAGACACGGGGGGAGCCTGAGTCCCAAGAAACCAGGCCGAGAGACTAGTTCGAGAAACTGGTCCGAGAAACTGGCCCCATCCTTTATTGTTCATAAAGCCTTTTATACTTTTGATAAAACATGGAGTTCAATGGGGTAACACAAAATTATGTAGCGTTCGCACCCCAGACTCTTTCTGTACATTATTTTGTATACAAAAGGTCTCTGGTGATTTACATTATCTTTCTGGCCAAGAGGCTTGTTAAACACTTTGGCTCTCTTCCTTAATGAATGTTAATTTTGTTTCCTCTGGAAGTGTTTTTCTTTAATCTGCATTTCCTTAAAGCATTAAAGTTACATCTCTATAGAACAAAGGTGCAGTGGGTTATAACAAAGAAGGTACTTAACTCAAAGATCTAATGTTGCTAATACCAGGTCTACTACTTGTTTTTTTAATATACCAACTCTATCTAAAAATAAAGGATATGAAAATTTAGCAGCAAGCATTGACCCAAAAAATGAAACTTTTAATCAGTCCTATTATAAAGATTTTGACTCCTCGGATGCCCCTACATTCCTAGGATGCTTTAAGCTTCCTGTGCCTCCTGGGGAAAGGAGGCCTCAAACAATCACATGCCCAGCTGTACGAGTCCTGCAGGCAGGCTAGAAAGCATTCAGAGGGGTTTTTGGATTGAAACACTCTTTCAAATGCAGAAGACTAAAGCCCTGAATTGACTTTTTCCAGAAAATGTCAGAAGAGTGGAAAAGCAGAGAAAAAAGCCGGCAGATTTTTGTTGGGGTACGTGCATAGGAACTTCCAGAGGGGTCCCTGAAGTCTGAACACACCATGCCTATGTCAGCTTTCTTCCTCATGACGTTATCACGGGCGGGAGTCCTCATACTGGCTCCCAGCATCAGTCCAATTCAGAGGAACCTGTTTTCCCTGCACTGCCTCGTCTTTCACGCTGAGGATCAACTCACACCACGGTGGCACGAGGGAAAGCCCTGTGAGAAAGCCTCGTGGGAAAGCCTCCAGGGAAAGCCACAGATCCCTTGATCCACACGACGGGAAGCGTGACCCTGCTGCTACAGCTCGGGAGGAAAGCACACGTGCGTGCCCTCACTTGAGAGGAGGATTGACTCTCCAGGTGAGACTCCAGAAGAACCCCAATATCCATGTCAGCACTGCTGAGGAAACCTCAGGTTCCGGCCCCGAATCCACACAAGTTGTTCGGCCCGGGCATCAACAGGAGAGTTATCAAGAGAAGCCCCCCAGCATCTGGCATGGGGACTGGACTTTGATGAAGTCACCAGAGCGGGTCCCTGAGGTCCCCGTCGTAAGTCGGGAGCACCTGCCGCAACTCGAGAAAATCCAGGAGGTTCTCCCCTCCAGGCGAGATGAGGCCCATTTCCAATGAGGTGTCTCAAGGCTAATTACATCTAATCTCTGGAACTTCCAAAGGGTCCTTCACACCCTTGCTGCAACTCAAGAAGTTCCCCGACATTCCCATCTCCACTCGAGAGGAAACACGAGGGTCCTGCCCACATCCAGAGTAGCCCCGTTTCATCCTCCTAGCTAGAGATGAGGGATCCTTTACATGCTTGGTCGGGAAAGAACTTCCGGCATTCCCGTCGCATCTCAGGTGGAGGCGCTGTCCACAGGAAGGGAGAGAGGAACTCCATGGTCGTGCCACCATTCCAAGCGTCCCCAGATGTCTCAGTCCATTCCAGAGGATCTTGTTTTTACAGAGTGCTTAAACTTTCATGCCGAGGATCGCCTCACACCACGGTGGCACGGGGGACAGCCCTGTGGGAAAGCCTCGTGGGAAAGCCTCTAGGAAAAGCCTAGAGGAAAAGCCACAGATCCATTGATCCACGCGACGGGAAGCATGACACTGCTGCTACAGCTCGGGAGGAAAGAGCATGCACATGCCCCCCACTCGAGACGAGGAATGACTCCCCTGGGGAGACTCCAGAAGTACCCCAAGATTCATGTCAGCACTGGAGAGGAATCCTCAGGTTCTGGCACCGTCTCCACACAAGGTCTTAGGCCCTTGCATCGACTGGAGAGGAATTCCAAGAGGCCCCCGAGAAACTCGCATGTGGAGAGGCCTTTCCTGAGGACACCAGAGGGGTCCCTGAGGTCCCCGACGTAAGTCGAGAGCACCTGCCGCAACTCGAGAAAATCCAGGATGTTCTCCCCTTTTAGGAGAGATGAGGCCCATTTCCGCTGAGGCGTCTCGAGGCTAATCACACCTAACCTCTGGAACTTCCAAAGGGTCCTTCACACCCTTGCTTCAACTCAAGAAGTTCCCCGACATACCCGTCTCCACTCGAGAGGAAGCACGAGAGTCCCGGCCACATCCAGAGGAGCCCCGTTTCCGCCTCCTAGCTCGAGAGGAGGGATCCTTTCCCTGTGTGGTCGGGAAAGAATTCCCGGTGTTCCCGTCGCATCTCAAGAGGAGGCGCTCTCCACAGGAAAGGCGAGAGGAACTCCAGGTTCGTGCCACCATTCTCAGAGTCCCCCAGATGTCTCAGTCCATTACCAGGGTAACCTGTTTTTCCCTGCACTGCCTCGACTTTCAAGCTGAGGATCCACTCACACCACGGTGGCACGTGGGACAGCCCTGTGGGAAAGCCTCGTGGGAAAGCCTCGTGGGAAAGCCTCGAGGGAAAGCCACAGATCCGTTGATCCACGCGAAGGGAAGCATGACACTGCAGCTACAGCTCGGGACGAAACGCACGTGCATGCCCCCACTAGAGACGAGGACTGACTCCCTTGGGGAGACTAAGAAGTACCCCAAGATCCATGTCAGCATTGGAGAGGAATCCTCAGGTTCGCGGCACCGACTCCAACACAAGGTCTTACGCCCCTGCGTCGACGGGAGAGGAATCCCGAGAGGCCCCAGAGCAACTCGCAAGTCGGACTGGCATTACCTGAGCGGACCAGAGCGGGTTACATAAGTTCCCGGTCGTAACTGGAGAGCACCTGCTGAAACTCGAGAAAACCCAGGAGGTTCTCCCCTGCAGTCGAGATGAGGCCATTTCCGCTGAGACGTCTCGAGTCTAATCACACCTAACCTCTGGAACTTCCAAAGGGTCCTTCACACCCTTGCTGCAACTCAAGAAGATCCCCTACATACCTCTCTCCACTCGAGAGGAAGAACGAGAGTCCCGCCCACATACCAGAGGAGCCCCGTTTCTGCCTCCTAGCTCGAGAGGAGGGATCCTTTCCCTGCATGGTCAGGAAAGAACTCCCGGCGTTCCTGTCTCATCTCAAGAGGAGGCGCTCTCCACAGGAAAGGCGAGAGGAACTCCAGGGTCGTGCCACCATTCCCAGAGTCCCCCAGATGTCTCAGTCCATTCCAGGGAAACCTGTTTTCCCTGCACTGCTTCGACTTTCAAGCCGAGGATCGACTCACACCACGGTGGCACGTGGGACAGCCCTGTGGGAAAGCCTCGTGGGAAAGCCTCCTGGGAAAGCCTCGAGGGAAAGCCACAGATCCCTTGATCCAAGGGAAGGGAAGCGTGACAGTTCTGCTACAGCTCGGAGGAAAGCGAACGTGCATGCCCCCACTCGAGACGAGGACTGACTCCCCTGGGGAGACTCCAGAAGTACCGTAAGATGCATGTCAGCACTGGAGAGGAATCCTCAGGTTCCGGCACCGACTCCACACAAGGTCTTAGGCCCCGGCGTCGAAGGGAGAGGAATCCCGAGAGGCCCCGAGCAACTCGCATGGGGACTGGCCTTTCCTGAGGCCACCAGAGCGGGTCCCTGAGGTCCCCGTCGTAAGTCAAGAGCACCTGCCGAAACTCGAGAAAATCCAGGAGGTTCTCCCCTCCAGGCGAGATGAGGCCCATTTCCGCTCAGGCGTCTCGAGGCTAATCACACCTAACCCCTGGAACTTCCAAAGGGTCCTTCACACCCTTGCTACAACTCAAGAAGTTCCCCAACATACCTGACTCCACTCGAGAGGAAGCACGAGAGTCCCGCCCACATCCAGAGGAGCCCCGTTTCCGCCTCGTACCTCGCGGTCAGGTATCCTTTCCCTGTATGTTCCGGAAAGAATTCCCGGTGTTCCCGTCGCATCTCAAGAGGAGGCGCTCTCCACAGGAAAGGCGAGAGAAACTCCAGTGTCGTGCCATCATTCCAAGAGTCCCCCAGATATCTCAGTGTGCCGGGGTCCAGCCCCGCTGGATCCAGGGAATTCGATGGATGGACGGCGTTGACGTGGAAAGTGTTGTGTATTTATTAATGTAAGATGAGGATTAAGAAATTATAGGGTAGTAAGAATATTAACTGGAGGAAAAAGGCTGAATAGCTAGGTTTACGCGGAAGGCCAATAAAATTCCCGACAAGGAATTTTCTGGGGGACTCTGGGAATGGTGGCAAGACCCTCGAGTTCCTCTTGCCTTTCCTGTGGAGAGCGCCTCCTCTTGAGATGCGCCGGGAACGCCGGGAATTCTTTCCCGACCACGGCAGGGAAAGGATCCCTCCTCTCGAGCTAGGAGGCGGAAACGGGGCTCCTCTGGATGTGGGCGGGACTCTCGTGCTTCCTCTCCGATGCGGAGACGGGTATCTCGGGGAACTTCTTGAGTTGCAGCAAGGGTGTGAAGGACCCTTTGGAAGTTCCAGAGGTTAGGTGTGATTAGCCTCGAGACGCCTCAGCGGAAATGGGCCTCATCTCGCCTGGAGGGGAGAACCTCCTGGATTTTCTCGAGTTGCGGCAGGTGCTCTCGACTTACGACGGGGGACCTCAGGGACCCGCTCTGGTGGCCTCAGGAAAGGCCAGTCCCCATGCAAGTTGCTCGGGGGCATCTCGGGATTCCTCTACCCTCGATGGCCGGGGCCTAAGATCTTGTGTGGAGTCGGTGCCGGAACCTGAGGATTCCTCTCCAGTGCTGACATGGATCTTGGGGTACTTCTGGAGTCTCCCCAGGGGAGTCAGTCCTCGTCTCGATTGGGGCATGCACGTGCGCTTTCCTCCCGAGCTGTAGCAGCATTGTCAGGCCTTCCCTTCGCGTGGATCAAGGGATCTGTGGCTTTCCCTCCAGGCTATCCCACCAGGCTTTCCCACGAGGCTTTCCCACAGGGCTGTCCCACGTGCCACCGTAGTGTGAGTTGATTCTCGGCTTGAAAGTCGAGGCAGTGAAGGGAAAACAGGTTTCCCTGGACTGGACTGAGACATCTGGGGGACTCTGGGAATGGTGGCACGACCCTGGAGTTCCTCTCGCCTTTCCAGTGGAGAGCGCCTCCTCTTGAGATGCGACGGGAACGCCGGGAATTCTTTCCCCGACCAGGCAGGGAAAGGATCCCTCGTCTCAAGCTATGAGGCGGAAACGGGGCTCCTCTGGATGTGGGCGGGACTCTGGTGTTTCCTCTCGAGTGGAGACGGGTATGTCGGGGAACTTCTTGACTTGCAGCAAGGGTGTGAATGACACTTTGGAAGTTCCAGAGGGTAGATGTGATTAGCCTCGAGACGCCTCAGCGGAAATGGGCCTCATCTCGCCTGGAGGGTGGAACCTCCTGGATTTTCTGGACTTGCGGTCACGGTGATCTCGACTTACGACTGGGACCTCAGGGACCCGCTCTGGTGGCCTCAGGAAAGGCCAGTCCCCATGTGAGTTGCTCGGGGGCCTCTCGGGATTCCCTTCCGTCGATACCGGGGCCTAAGACATTGTGTGGAGTTTCGGTGCCGGAACCTGAGGATTCCTCTCTAGTGCTGAAATGGATCTTCGGGTACTTCTGGAGTCTCCCCAGAGGAGTCAGTCCTCGTCTCGAGTGGGGGCATGCACGTTCGATTTCCTCCCGAGCTGTAGCAGCAGTGTCACGCTTCCCTTCGCATGGATCAAGGGATCTGTGGCTTTCCCACGAGGCTTTCGCACAGGGCTGTCCCACGTGCCACCGTGGTGTGAGTCGATCCTCGGCTTGAAAGTCGAGGCACTGCAGGGAAAAGAGGTTTCCCTGGAATGGACTGAGACATCTGGGGGACTCTGGGAATGGTGGCACGACCCTGGAGTTCCTCTCGCCTTTCCTTTGGAGAGAGCCTCCTCTTGAGATGCGACGGGAACGCGGGGAATTCTTTCCCGACCACGCAGGGAAAGGATCCCTCCTCTTGAGCTAGGAGGCAGTAACGGTTCTCCTCTGAATGTGGGCGGGACTCTCGTGCTTCCTCTCGAGTGGAGACGGGTAAGTCGGGGAACTTCTTGAGTTGCAGCAAGGGTGTGAAGGACCCTTTGGAAGTTCCAGAGGTTAGGTGTGATTAGCCTCGAGACGCCTCAGCGGAAATGGGCCTCACCTCGCCTGGAGGGGAGAACCTCCTGGATTTTCTCGAGTTGCGGCAGGTGCTCTCGACGTACGACGGGGACCTCAGGGACCCGCTCTGGTGGCCTCAGGAAAGGCCAGTCCCCATGCGAGTTAGCTCGGGGGCCACTCTGGATTCCTCTCCCATCGAAGGCCGGGGCCTCAGACCATTGTGTGGAGTCGGTGCCGGAACCTGAGGATTCCTCTCCAGTGCCGACATGGATCTTGGGGTAATTCTGGAGTCTCCCCATGGGAGTCAGTCCTCGTCTCGAGTGGGGGCATGCACGTGCGCTTTTCCTCCCGAGCTGTAGCAGCAGTGTCACTGCTTCCCTTCGCGTGCATCAAGGGATCTGTGGCTTTCCCTCGAGGCTTTCCCACAAGGCTTTCCCCGAGGCTTCCCCACAAGGCTGTCTCCCCGTGCCACCGTAGTGGTGAGTTGACCTCGGCTTGAAAGTCGAGGCAGTGCAGGGAAAACAGGTTTGCCTGGAATGAACTGAGAAATCTGGGGGACTCCTTGGAATGGGGCCTGATCCTGGAGTTCCTTTCGCCTTTCCTGTGGAGAGCACCTCCTCTTGAGATGTGACGGGAACGCTAGGAATTCTTTCCCTACCACGCAGGGAAAGGATCCATCCTCTCGAGCTAGCGGGCGGAAACGGGGCCACTCTGGAAGTGGGCGGGACTCTCGTGTTCCTCTTGAGTGGAGACGGGTATGTCGGGGAACTTCTTGAGTTGCAGCAAGGGTGTGAAGGACCCTTTGGAAGTTCCAGAGTTTAGTGTGATTACCCCCTATTTGCCTCAGCAGAAATGGGCCTCATCTCGCCTGGAGGGGAGAACCTCCTGGATTTTCTCGAGTTTGCGGCTGGTGCTCTCGACTTACGATGGGGACCTCAGGAACCCGCTCTGGTGGCCTCAGGAAAGGCCAGTCCCCATGCGAGTTGCTCGGGGGCCTCTCGGGATTCCTCTCCCGTCGATGTCGGGCCTAGGACCTTGTGTGGAGTCGGTTGCCGGAACCTGAGGATTCCTCTCCAGTGCTGAACATGGATCTTGGGGTACTTCTGGAGTCTCTCCTCAGTGGAGTCAGTCCTCGTCTCGAGTGGGGGCATGCAGGTGCGCTTTCCTCCTCGATCTGTAGCAGCAGTTGTCAACACTTCCCTTTGCGTGGATCAAGGGATCAGTGGCTTTCCCTCGAGGCATTCCCACGAGGCTTTCCCACGAGACTTTCCCACAGGGCTGTCCCACGTGCCACCGTGGTGTGAGTAGATCCTCGGCTTGAAAGTCGAGGCAGTGCAGGGAAAACAGGTTTCCCTGGAATGGACTGAGACATCTGGGGACTCTGGGAATGGTGGCACGACCCTGGAGTTCCTCTCGCCTTTCCTGTGGAGAGCGCCTCCTCTTGAGATGCGACGGGAACGCCGGGAATTCTTTCCCGACCACGCAGGGAAAGGATCCCTCCTCTCGAGCTAGGAGCGGAAACGGGGCTCCTCTGGATGTGGGCCGGGACTCTCGTGCTTCCTCTCGAGTGGAGACGGGAATGTCGGGGAACTTCTTGAGTTGCAGCAAGGGTGTGAAGGACCCTTTGGAAGTTCCAGAGTTAGGTGTGATTAGCCTCGAGACGCCTCAGCGGAAATGGGCCTCATCTCGCCTGGAGGGAGAACCTCCTGATTTTCTCGAGTTGCAGCAGGTGCTCTCGACTTACGAAGGGACCTCAGGGACCCACTCTGGTGGCCTCAGGAAAGGCCAGTCCCCATGCGAGTTGCTCGGGGGCCTCTCGGGATTCCTCTCCCGTCGATGCCGGGGCCTAAGATCTTGTGTGGAGCGGTGCCGGAACCTGAGGATTCCTCTCCAGTGCTGACATGGATCTTGGGGTACTTCTGGAGTCTCCCCAGGGAGTCAGTCCTCGTCTCGAGTGGGGCATGCACGTGCGCTTTCCTCCCGAGCTGTAGCAGCAGTGTCACGCTTCCTTCGCGTGGATCAAGGATTTGTGCTTTCCCTCGAGGCTTTTCCACCAGGCTTTCCCACGAGGCTTTCCCACAGGGCTGTCCCACGTGCCACCGTGGTGTGAGTCGATCCTCGGCTTGAAAGTCGAGGCAGTGCAGGGAAAACAGGTTTCCCTGGAATGGACTGAGACATCTGGGACTCTGGGAATGGTGGCAGGATCCTGGTGTTCCTCTCGCCTTTCCTGTGGAGAGCGCCTCCTCTTGAGATGCGACGGGAACGCGGGAATTCTTTCCCCACCAAGCAGGGAAAGGATCCTCCTTTTCGAGCCAGGAGGCGGAAACGGGGCTCCTCTGGATGGGGGAACTCTCGTGCTTCCTCTCGAGTGGAGACGGGTATGTCGGGGAACTTCTTGAGTTGCAGCAAGGGTGTGAAGGACCCTTTGGAGGATCCAGAGGTTAGGTGTGATTAGCCCGAGAGCCTCAGCGGAAATGGGCCTCATCTCGCCTGGAGGGAGAACCTCCTGGATTTTCTCGCGTTGCGGCAGGCGCTCTCGACTTACGATGGGGACCTCAGGGAACCGCTCTGGTGGCCTCAGGATAGGCCAGTCCCCATGCGAGTTGCTCGGGGGGCCTCTCGGGATTCCTCTCCCGTCGATACCGCGGCCTAAGATCTTGTGTGGATTCGGTTCCGGAACCTGAGGATTCCTCTCCAGTGCTGAAATGGATCTTGGGGAACTTCTGGACTCTCCTCAGTGGAGTCAGTCCTCGTCTCGAGTGGGGGCATACAAGTGCGCTTTACTCTCGAGCTGTAGCAGCATTGTAACGCTTCCCTTCGCGTGGATCAAGGGATCTGTGGCTTTCCCTCGAGGCTTTCCCACGAGGCTTTCCCAGGAGGCTTTCGCACAGGGCTGTCCCACGGGCACCGTGGTGTGAGTCGTTCCTCTCCTTGAAAGTCGAAACAGTGCAGGGAAAACAGTTTTCCCTGGAATGGACTAGACATCTGGGACTCTGGGAATGGTGGCATGACCCTGGAGTTCCTCTCGCCTTTCCTGTGGAGAGCACCTCCTCTTGAGATGCGCGGGAACGCGGGGAATTCTTTCCCCACCTCGCAGGGAAAGGATCCCTCCTCTCGAGCTAGGAGGCGGAAACGGGCTCCTCTGGATGTGGGCGGACTCTCGTGCTTCCTCTCGAGTGGAGACGGGTATGTCGGGGAACTTCTTGAGTTGCAGCAAGGGTGTGAAGGACCCTTTGGAAATTCCAGAGTTAGGTGTGATTAGCCTCCAGACGCCTCAGCGGAAATGGGCCTCATCTCGCCTGGAGGGAGAACCTCCTGGATTTTCTCGAGTTGCGGCAGGTGCTCTCGACTTACGACGGGGACCTCAGGGGACCCGCTCTGGTGGCCTCAGGAAAGGCCAGTCCCCATGCGAGTTGCTCGTGGGCCTCTCGGTATTCCTCTCCCGTCGATGGCGGGGCCTAAGACCTTGTGTGGAGTCGGTGCCGGAACCTTAAGATTCCTCTCCGTGCTGACATGGATCTTGGGGTACTTCTGGAGTCTCCCCAGGGGAGTAAGTACTCGTCTCCATTGGGGGCATGCAGGTGCCATTTCCTCCCGAGCTGTAGCGGGAGTGTCACGTTCCCTTCGCGTGGATCAAGGGCTCTGTGGCTTTCCCTCCAAGCCTTCCCTCGAGGCTTTCCCACGAGCTTTTCCACTGGTCTGTCCCACGTGCCACCGTTGTGTGAGTCGACTCGGCTTGAAAGTCGAGGCAATGCAGGGAAAACAGGTTTCCCTGGAATGGATGGAGATATCTGGGGACTCTGGGAATGGTGACACGACCCTGGAATTCCTCTCGCCTTTCTTGTGGAGAGCGCCTCCTCTTGAGATGCGACGGAACGCCGGGAATTCTGTCCCACGCAGGGAAAGGATCCCTCCTTTCGAGCTATGAGGCGGAAAAGGGGCTCCTCTGGATGTGGACGGGATTCTCGTGCTTTCTCTCGAGTACGATGTCGGGGAACTTCTTGAGTTGCAGCAAGGGTGTGAAGGACCCTTTGGAAGTTCCAGAGGTTAGGTGTGATTAGCCTCGAGATGCCTCAGCAAATGGGTCTCATCTCGCCTGGAGGGAGAACCTCCTGGATTTTCTCGAGTTTCCAGGTGCTCTCAACTTACGACGGGGACCTCAGGGACCCGCTTTGGTGGCCTCAGGAAAGGCCAGTCACCATGCGAGTTGCTCGGGAGCCTCTCGTGATGTCTCTCCCTCTCCAGTGCTGTCTTGGATCTTGACTGGCCTTTCCTGAGGCCACCAGAGCGGGTCCCTGCCCCGTCGTAAGTCGAGAGCACCTGCCGCAACTCGAGAAAATCAAGGATGTTCTCCCCTCCAGGCAAAATGAAGCCTATTTCCGCTGACACATCTCAAGGCTAAGCACACTTAAACTCTGGAACTTCCAAAGGGTCCTTCACACCCTTGCTGCAAATCAAGAAGTTCCCTGACATACCCGTCTCCACTCAAGAGGAAGCACGATAGTTCCGCCCACATCCAGAGGAGCCCCGTTTCCGCCTCATAGCTCGAGAGGAGGGATCCTTTCCCTGGGAGGTCGGGAAAGAATTCCCGGCGTTCCCGTCCCATCTCAAGAGGAGGCGCTCTTCACAGGAAAGGCGAGAGAAACTCCAGGGACATGCCACCATTCTCCGAGTCCCCCAGATGTCTCAGTCCATTCCAGGAAACCTGTTTCCCCGCTCTGACTCGACTTTCAAGCCGAGGACGACTCACACCACTGTGGCACGTGGGACAGCCCTGTGGCAAAGCCTCGTGTGAAAGCCTCGTGGGAAAGCCTCGAGGGAAAGCCGCAGATCCCTTGATCCACGCGAAGGAAGCGCGACACTGCTGCTACAGCTGGGGAGGAAAGCGCACGTGCATGCCCTCAACCAAGACGAGGACTGACTCCCCTGGGGAGACTCCAGCAGTACACCAAGATCCATGTCAGCACTGGAGAGGAATCCTCAGGTTACAGCACCGACTCTACGTAAGGTCTGAGGCCCCGGCATCGACGGGAGAGGAATCCGGAGAGTGCCCGAGCAACTCACATGGGGACTGGAATTTCCTGAGGCCACCAGAGCGGGTCCCTGAGGTCCCCATCGTAAGTCGAGAGCACCTGCAGCAACTCTAGAATATCTAGGAGTTTCTCCCCTCCAGGCGAGATGACCCATTTCCATTGAGGCATCTCGGGGGCTAATCACACCTAACCTCTAGAACTGCCAAAGGGTCCTTCTCACCCTTGCTGCAACTCAAGAAGTTCCCCAACCTGCCCGTCTCCACTCGAGAGGAAGCACGAGAGTCCTCCCACATGAGGAGGGAGCCCGTTTCCACCTCATAGCTCGAAAGAAGGGATCTTCCCTCCTGCGTGGTCGGGAAAGAATTTCCGGCATTCCCGTCGCATCTCAAGAGTAGGCGCTCTCCACAGAAAAGGCGAGAGGAACTCCAGGTCGTGCCACCATTCCCAGATTCCCTCAGATGTCTCAGTCCATTTCCAGGGAAACTTGTTTTCCCTGCACTGCCTCGACTTTCAAGCCGAGGATCGACTCACACCACCACGTGGACAGGCAGTCCTGCTGAAGCCTC
>NW_017214232.1:0-14887 GCF_001704415.2 Capra hircus
CGGAAACGGGTCTTCGCTGGATGTGGGCGGGACTCTCGTGCTTCCCTCGAGTGGAGACCGGTTTTTCGAGGAACTTCTTGAGTTGCAGTAAGGGTGTGAAGGACCCTTTTGAAGTTCCAGATGTTAGATGTGATTAGCCTCCAGACGCCTCAGCGGAAATGGGCCTCATCTCGCCTGGAGGGGAGAACGTCCTGGATTTTCTCGAGTTGCGGCAGGTGCTCTCGACTTACGACGGGGACCTCAGGGACCCGCTCTGGTGCCTCAGGAAAAGGCCAGTCCCATGCTGAGTTGCTCGAGGGGCCTCTCGGGTTTCCTCTCCCGTCGATGCTCGGAGGCCTAAGATCTTGTGTGGAGTCGGTGCCTGGAACCTGAGGATTCCTCTTCCAGTGCTGACATGGATCTTGGGGTACTTCTGGAGTCTCCCCAGGGGCAGTCAGTCCTCGTACTCGAGTGGGGGCATGCACGTGCAGCTTTCCTCCCGAGCTGTAGCAGCAGTGTCACGCTTCCCTTCGCGTGGATCAACGGATCTGTGGCTTTCCCTCGAGGCTTTCCCAAGAGGCTTTCCCACGAGGCTTTCCCACAGGGCTGTCCCACGTGCCACCGTGGTGTGAGTCGATCCTCGGCTTGAAAGTCGAGCAAGTGCAGGGAAAACAGGTTTCCCTGGAATGGACTGAGACATCTGGGGGACTCTGGGAATGGTGGCACGACCCTGGAGTTCCTCTCGCCTTTCCTGTGGAGAGCGCCTCCTCTTGAGATGCGACGGGAACGCCGGGAATTCTTTCCCGACCACGCAGGGAAAGGATCCCTCCTCTCGAGCTAGGAGGCGGAAACGGGGCTCCTCTGGATGTGGGCGGGACTCTCGTGCTTCCTCTCGAGTGGAGACGGGTATGTCGGGAGACTTCTTGAGTTGCAGCAAGGGTGTGAAGGACCCTTTGGAAGTTCCAGAGGTTTAGGTGTGATTAGCCTCGAGACGCCTCAGCGGAAATGGGCCTCATCTCGCCTGGAGGGGAGAACCTCCTGGATTTTCTCGAGTTGCGGCAGGTGCTCTCGACTTACGACGGGACCTCAGGGACCCGCTGTGGTGGCGTCAGGAAAGGCCAGTCCCCATGCGAGTTGCTCGAGGCCCTCTCGGGATTCCTCTCCCGTCGATGCCGGGCCCTGGGACCTTGTGTGGAGTCTGTGCCGGATCCTGAGGATTCCTCTCCAGTGCTGACATGGATCTTGGGTACCTCTGGAGTCTCCCAGGGGAGTCATTCCTCTTCGCGAGTGGGGATATGCACGTGGGTTTTCCTCCCGAGCTGTAGCAGCAGTGTCACGCTTCCCTTCGCGTGGATCATGGGATCTGTGGCTTTCCCTCGAGGCTTTCTCAGGAGACTTTCCCACGAGGCTTTCCCACAGGGCTGTCCCACTTGCCACCGTGGTGTGAGTCGATCCTCAGCTTGAAAGTCGAGGCAGTGCAGGGAAAAACGTTTTCCCTGGAATGGACTGAGACATCCAGGGGACTCTGGGAATGGGGCGTGATACTGGAGTTCCTCTCGCCTTTCCTGTGGAGAGCGCCTACGCTTGAGATGAGACGGGAACGCTAGGAATACTTTCCCGACCACGCAGGGAAAGGATCCCTCCTCTCGAGCTAGGCAGGCGGAAACGGGGCCACTCTGGATATGGGCAGGGACCCTTGGGATCCTCTTGAGTAGAGACGGGTATGTCAGGGAACTTCTTGAGTTGCAGCAAGGGTGTGAAGGACCCTTTGGAAGTTCCAGAGTTTAAGTGTGATTACCCCCTTGTTGCCTCAGCGGAAATGGGCCTCATCTCGCCTGGATTGGGGAACCTCCTGGATTTTCTCGAGTTGCTGGCAGGTGCTCTCGACTTACGATGGGGACCTCAGGGACCCACCCTGGTGCCCTCAGGAAAGGCCAGTCCCCAATGGGAATTGCTCTGGGGCCTCTCGGGATTCCTCTCCCGTAGATTTCGGGGTCTAGACCTTGTGTGGAGTCCGTGCCGGAACCTGAGCATTCCTCTCCAGTGCTGACATGGATCTTGGGGTACTTCTGGAGTCTCCCCAGGGGAGTCAGTCCTCATCTCGAGTGGGGCCATGCACGTGCGATTTCCTCCCGATCTGTAGCAGCAGTGTCATGCTTCTATTCGCGTGGATCAAGGGATCTGTGTCTTTCCCTCGATGCTTTCCCACGAGGCTTTCCCACAGAGCTGTCCCACGTGCCACCGTTTTGTGAGTCGATCCTCGGCTTGAAAGTCGAGGCAGTGCAGGGAAAACAGGTTTCCCTGGAATGGACTGAGACATCTGGGGGACTCTGGGAATGGTGGCACGACCCTGGAGTTTCTCTGGCCTTTCCTGTGCAGAGCGCCTCTTCTTGAGATACGACGGTAATGCCGGGAATTCTTTCCCGACCACGCAGGGAAAGGATCCCTCCTCTCGGTCTAGGAGGTGGAAACGGGGCTCCTCTGGATATGGGCGGAACTCTCGTGCTTCCTATCGAGTGGAGACGGGTATGTCGGGGAATTTCTTGAGTTGCAGCAAGGGTGTGAAGGACCCTTTGGAAGTTCCAGATGTTAGATGTGATTAGCCTCGAGACGCCTCAGCAGAAATGGGCCTCATCTCGCCTGGAGGGGAGAACCTCCTGGATTTTCTAGAGTTGCGGCAGGTGCTCTCAACTTACGACTGGGACCTCAGGGACCCGTTCTGGTGGCCTCAGGAAAGGCCAGTCCCCATGCGAGTTGCTCCGGGGCCTCTCGGGATTCCTCTCCCATCGATGCCAGGGCCTAAGATCTTGTGTGGAGTCGGTGCCGGAACCTGAGGATTCCTCTCCAGTGCTGACATGGATCTTGGGGTACTTCTGGAGTCTCCCCAGGGCAGTCAGTCCTCGTCTCGAGTGGGGGCATACACGTGCGCTTTCCTCCCGAGCTGAAGCAGCAGTGTCACGCTTCCTTCGCGTGTATCAACTGGATCTGTGGCTTTCCCTCGAGGCTTTCGCAAGAGGCTTTCCCACGAGGCTTTCCCACAGGGCTGTCCCACGTGCCACTGTGGTGATGAGTCGATCCTCGGCTTGAAAGTCGAGGCAGTGCAGGGAATACAGGTTTCCCTGGAATGGACTGAGACATCTGGGGGACTCTGGGAATGGGGGCACGACTCTGGAGTTCCTCTCGATTTTCCTCTGGAGAGCGCCTCCTCTTGATGTGGGACGGGAATGCCGCGAATTCTTTCCCGACCACACAGGGAAAGGATCAAACCTCTCGAGCAATGAGGAGGAAACGTGGCTCCTCTGGATGTGGGTGGGACTTTCCTGCTTCCTCTCGAGTGGAGACGGGTATGTCGGAGAACTTCTTGAGTTGCAGCAAGGGTGTGAAGGACCCTTTGGAAGTTCCATAGGTTAGGTTTGATTAGCCTCGAGACGTCTCAGCGGAAATGGGCCTCATCTCGCCTGGAGGGGAGAACCTCCTGGATTTTCTCGAGTTGCGACAGGTGCTCTCGACTTACGACGGGGACCTCAGGGACCCGCTCTGGTGGCCTAAGAAAAGGCCAGTCCCCATGCGAGTTGCTCGGGTGCCTCTCGGGTTTCCTCTCCCGTCGATGCCGGGGCCTAAGACCTTGTGTGGCTTCGGTGCCGGAATCTGAGGATTCCTCTTCAGTGATGACATGCTTCTTGGGGTACTTCTGGAGTCTCCCCAGGGGAGTCAGTCCTCGTCTCGAGGGGGGCATGCACGTGAGCTTTCCTCCCGAGCTGTAGCAGCAGTGTCACGCATCCCTTCGCCTGGATCAAGGGATCTGTGGCTTTCCCTCGAGGCTTTCCCACGAGGCTTTCCCACGAGGTTTTCCCACAGGGATGTCCCACGTGCCACCGTGGTGTGAGTCCATTCTCGGCTAGAAAGTCGAGACAGTGCAGGGAAAACAGGTTTCCCTGGAATGGACTGAGACTTCTGGGGGAATCTGGGAATATTGACACGACACTGGAGTTCGTCTCGACTTTCCTGTGGAGAGCGCCTCCTCTTGAGTTGCGACCGGAACGCCGGGAATTTTTTTCCGACCACGCCGGGAAAGGAACCCTCCTCTTGAGCTAGGAGGCGGAAACGGGTCTTCGCTGGATGTGGGCGGGACTCTCGTGCTTCCTCTCGAGTGGAGACCGGTTTTTCGAGGAACTTCTTGAGTTGCAGTAAGGGTGTGAAGGACCCTTTGGTAAGTTCCAGATGTTAGATGTGATTAGCCTCCAGACGCCTCAGCGGAAATGGGCCTCATCTCGCCTGGAGGGGAGAACGTCCTGGATTTTCTCGAGTTGCGGCAGGTGCTCTCGACTTACGACGGGGACCTCAGGGACCCGCTCTGGTGGCCTCAGGAAAGGCCAGTCCCCTTGCGACTTGCTCGGGGCCTCTCGGGGCCTCTCGGGTTTCCTCTCCAATCGATGCTGGGGCCTAAAACCTTGTGTGGAGTCAGTGCCGGAACCTGAGGATACCTCTCCAGTGCTGACATGGATCTTGGGGTTCTTCTGGAGTCTCCCCAGGGGAGTCAGTCCTCGTCTCGAGTGGGGGCATGCACGTGAGCTTTCCTCCCGAGCTGTAGCAGCAGTGTCACGCTTTCCTTCGCGTGGATCAACGGATCAGGGGCTTTCCCTCCAGGCTTTCCCTTGAGGCTTTCCCACGAGGGTTTCCCACAGGGCTGTCCCACGTGCACCGTGGTGTGAGTCGATCCTCGGCTTGAAAGTCAAGGCAATGCAGGGAAAACAGGTTTCCCTGGAATGGACTGAGAAATCTGGTGGACTTTGGGAATGTGGCACGACCCTGGAGTTCCTCTCGCCTATCCTGTGGAGAGCGCCTCCACTTGAGATGCGACGGGAACGCCGGGAATTCTTTCCCGACCACGCAGGGAAAGGATCCCTCCTCTCGAGCTAGGAGGCGGAAACGGGGCTCCTCTGGATGTGGGCGGGACTCTCGTGCTTCCTCTCGAGTGGAGTTGGGTATGTCGGAGAGCTTCTTGAGTTGCAGCAAGGGTGTGAAGGACCCTTTGGAAGTTCCAGAGTTTAGGTGTGATTAGCCTCGAGACGCCTCAGCGGAAATGGGCCTCATCTCGCCTGGAGGGGAGAACCTCCTGGATTTTCTCGAGTTGCGGCAGGTGCTCTCGACTTACGACGGGAACCTCAGGGACCCGCTGTGGTGGCGTCAGGAAAGGCCAGTCCCCATGCGAGTTGCTCGAGGCCCTCTCGGGATTCCTCTCCCGTCGATGCCGGGCCCTGGGACCTTGTGTGGAGTCTGTGCCGGATCCTGAGGATTCCTCTCCAGTGCTGACATGGATCTTGGGTACCTCTGGAGTCTCCCAGGGGAGTCATTCCTCTTCGCGAGTGGGGATATGCACGTGGGTTTTCCTCCCGAGCTGTAGCAGCAGTGTCACGCTTCCCTTCGCGTGGATCATGGGATCTGTGGCTTTCCCTCGAGGCTTTCTCAGGAGACTTTCCCACGAGGCTTTCCCACAGGGCTGTCCCACTTGCCACCGTGGTGTGAGTCGATCCTCAGCTTGAAAGTCGAGGCAGTGCAGGGAAAAACAGTTTTCCCTGGAATGGACTGAGACATCCAGGGGACTCTGGGAATGGGGCGTGATACTGGAGTTCCTCTCGCCTTTCCTGTGGAGAGCGCCTACGCTTGAGATGAGACGGGAACGCTAGGAATACTTTCCCGACCACGCAGGGAAAGGATCCCTCCTCTCGAGCTAGCAGGCGGAAACGGGGCCACTCTGGATATGGGCAGGACCCTTGGGATCCTCTTGAGTAGAGACGGGTATGTCAGGGAACTTCTTGAGTTGCAGCAAGGGTGTGAAGGACCCTTTGGAAGTTCCAGAGTTTAAGTGTGATTACCCCTTGTTGCCTCAGCGGAAATGGGCCTCATCTCGCCTGGATTGGGGAACCTCCTGGATTTTCTCGAGTTGTGGCAGGTGCTCTCGACTTACGATGGGGACCTCAGGGACCCACCCTGGTGCCCTCAGGAAAGGCCAGTCCCCAAGGGAATTGCTCTGGGGCCTCTCGGGATTCCTCTCCCGTAGATTCGGGGTCTAGACCTTGTGTGGAGTCCGTGCCGGAACCTGAGCATTCCTCTCCAGTGCTGACATGGATCTTGGGGTACTTCTGGAGTCTCCCCAGGGGAGTCAGTCCTCATCTCGAGTGGGGCCATGCACGTGCGATTTCCTCCCGATCTGTAGCAGCAGTGTCATGCTTCTATTCGCGTGGATCAAGGGATCTGTGTCTTTCCCTCGATGCTTTCCCACGAGGCTTTCCCACAGAGCTGTCCCACGTGCCACCGTTTTGTGAGTCGATCCTCGGCTTGAAAGTCGAGGCAGTGCAGGGAAAACAGGTTTCCCTGGAATGGACTGAGACATCTGGGGGACTCTGGGAATGGTGGCACGACCCTGGAGTTTCTCTGGCCTTTCCTGTGCAGAGCGCCTCTTCTTGAGATACGACGGTAATGCCGGGAATTCTTTCCCGACCACGCAGGGAAAGGATCCCTCCTCTCGGTCTAGGAGGTGGAAACGGGGCTCCTCTGGATATGGGCGGAACTCTCGTGCTTCCTATCGAGTGGAGACGGGTATGTCGGGGAACTTCTTGAGTTGCAGCAAGGGTGTGAAGGACCCTTTGGAAGTTCCAGATGTTAGATGTGATTAGCCTCGAGACGCCTCAGCAGAAATGGGCCTCATCTCGCCTGGAGGGGAGAACCTCCTGGATTTTCTAGAGTTGCGGCAGGTGCTCTCAACTTACGACTGGGACCTCAGGGACCCGTTCTGGTGGCCTCAGGAAAGGCCAGTCCCCATGCGAGTTGCTCCGGGGCCTCTCGGGATTCCTCTCCCGTCGATGCCAGGGCCTAAGATCTTGTGTGGAGTCGGTGCCGGAACCTGAGGATTCCTCTCCAGTGCTGACATGGATCTTGGGGTACTTCTGGAGTCTCCCCAGGGCAGTCAGTCCTCGTACTCGAGTGGGGGCATACACGTGCGCTTTCCTCCCGAGCTGTAGCAGCAGTGTCACGCTTCCTTCGCGTGTATCAACTGATCTGTGGCTTTCCCTCGAGGCTTTCGCAAGAGGCTTTCCCACGAGGCTTTCCCACAGGGCTGTCCCACGTGCCACTGTGGTGTGAGTCGATCCTCGGCTTGAAAGTCGAGGCAGTGCAGGGAATACAGGTTTCCCTGGAATGGACTGAGACATCTGGGGGACTCTGGGAATGGGGGCACGACTCTGGAGTTCCTCTCGATTTTCCTCTGGAGAGCGCCTCCTCTTGATGTGGGACGGGAATGCCGCGAATTCTTTCCCGACCACACAGGGAAAGGATCAAACCTCTCGAGCAATGAGGAGGAAACGTGGCTCCTCTGGATGTGGGCGGGACTTTCCTGCTTCCTCTCGAGTGGAGACGGGTATGTCGGAGAACTTCTTGAGTTGCAGCAAGGGTGTGAAGGACCCTTTGGAAGTTCCATAGGTTAGGTTTGATTAGCCTCGAGACGTCTCAGCGGAAATGGGCCTCATCTCGCCTGGAGGGGAGAACCTCCTGGATTTTCTCGAGTTGCGACAGGTGCTCTCGACTTACGACGGGGACCTCAGGGACCCGCTCTGGTGGCCTAAGAAAAGGCCAGTCCCCATGCGAGTTGCTCGGGTGCCTCTCGGGTTTCCTCTCCCGTCGATGCCGGGGCCTAAGACCTTGTGTGGCTTCGGTGCCGGAATCTGAGGATTCCTCTTCAGTGCTGACATGCTTCTTGGGGTACTTCTGGAGTCTCCCCAGGGGAGTCAGTCCTCGTCTCGAGTGGGGGCATGCACGTGAGCTTTCCTCCCGAGCTGTAGCAGCAGTGTCACGCATCCCTTCGCCTGGATCAAGGGATCTGTGGCTTTCCCTCGAGGCTTTCCCACGAGGCTTTCCCACGAGGTTTTCCCACAGGGATGTCCCACGTGCCACCGTGGTGTGAGTCCATTCTCGGCTAGAAAGTCGAGACAGTGCAGGGAAAACAGGTTTCCCTGGAATGGACTGAGACTTCTGGGGGAATCTGGGAATATTGACACGACACTGGAGTTCGTCTCGACTTTCCTGTGGAGAGCGCCTCCTCTTGAGTTGCGACCGGAACGCCGGGAATTTTTTCCGACCACGCAGGGAAAGGATCCCTCCTCTCGAGCTAGGAGGCGGAAACGGGTCTTCGCTGGATGTGGGCGGGACTCTCGTGCTTCCTCTCGAGTGGAGACCGGTTTTTCGAGGAACTTCTTGAGTTGCAGTAAGGGTGTGAAGGACCCTTTGGAAGTTCCAGATGTTAGATGTGATTAGCCTCCAGACGCCTCAGCGGAAATGGGCCTCATCTCGCCTGGAGGGGAGAACGTCCTGGATTTTCTCGAGTTGCGGCAGGTGCTCTCGACTTACGACGGGGACCTCAGGGACCCGCTCTGGTGGCCTCAGGAAAGGCCAGTCCCCTTGCGAGTTGCTCGGGGGCCTCTCGGGCCTCTCGGGTTTCCTCTCCGATCGATGCTGGGGCCTAAAACCTTGTGTGGAGTCAGTGCCGGAACCTGAGGATTCCTCTCCAGTGCTGACATGGATCTTGGGGTTCTTCTGGAGTCTCCCCAGGGGAGTCAGTCCTCGTCTCGAGTGGGGGCATGCACGTGCGCTTTCCTCCCGAGCTGTAGCAGCAGTGTCACGCTTTCCTTCGCGTGGATCAAGGGATCAGGGGCTTTCCCTCCAGGCTTTCCCATGAGGCTTTCCCACGAGGCTTTCCCACAGGGCTGTCCCACGTGCCACCGTGGTGTGAGTCGATCCTCGGCTTGAAAGTCAAGGCAATGCAGGGAAAACAGGTTTCCCTGGAATGGACTGAGAAATCTGGCGGACTCTGGGAATGTGGCACGACCCTGGAGTTCCTCTCGCCTATCCTGTGGAGAGCGCCTCCACTTGAGATGCGACGGGAACGCCGGGAATTCTTTCCCGACCACGCAGGGAAAGGATCCCTCCTCTCGAGCTAGGAGGCGGAAACGGGGCTCCTGCTGGATGTGGGCGGGACTCTCGTGCTTCCTCTCGAGTGGAGTTGGGTATGTCGGAGAGACTTCTTGAGTTGCAGCAAGGGTGTGAAGGACCCTTTGGAAGTTCCAGAGTTTAGGTGTGATTAGCCTCGAGACGCCTCAGCGGAAATGGGCCTCATCTCGCCTGGAGGGGAGAACCTCCTGGATTTTCTCGAGTTGCGGCAGGTGCTCTCGACTTACGACGGGAACCTCAGGGACCCGCTGTGGTGGCGTCAGGAAAGGCCAGTCCCCATGCGAGTTGCTCGAGGCCCTCTCGGGATTCCTCTCCCGTCGATGCAGGGGCCTAAGATCTTGTGTGGAGTCGGTGCCGGAACCTGAGGATTCCTCTCCAGTGCTGACATGGATCTTGGGGTACTTCTGGAGTCTCCCCAGGGGAGTCAGTCCTCGTCTCGAGTGGGGGCATGCACGTGCACTTTCCTACCGAGCTGTAGCAGTAGTGTCGCGCTTCCCTTCGCGTGGATCAAGGGATCGTGGCTTTCCATCGAGGCTTTCCCACGAGGCTTTCCCACAGTGCTGTCCCACGTGCCACCGTGGTGTGAGTCCATCCTCGGCTAGAAAGTCGAGACAGTGCAGGGAAAACAAGTTTCCCTGGAATGGACTGAGACATCTGGGGGACTCTGGGAATGGTGGCACAACCCTGGAGTTCCTCTCGCCATTCCTGTGGAGAGCACCTCCTCTTGAGATGCGAAGGGAACGCCGGGAATTCTTTCCCGACCACGCAGGGAAAGGATCCTTACTCTCGAGCTAGGAGGCGGAAACGGGGTCTCTGCTGGATGTGGGCGGGAATCTCGTGCTTCCTCTCGAGCGGAGACCGGTTTGTCGAGGAACTTCTTGAGTTGCAGTAAAGGAGTGAAAGACCCTTTGGAAGTTCCAGATGTTAGATGTGATTAGCCTCCAGACGCCTCAGCGGAAATGGGCCTCATCTCGCCTGGAGGGGAGAACCTCCTGGATTTTCTCGAGTTGCGGCAGGTGCTCTCGACTTACGACTGGGACCTCAGGGACCCGCTCTGGTGGCCTCAGGAAAGGCCAGTCCCCATGCGAGATGCTCGGGGGCCTCTCGGGATTCCTCTCCCGTCGAAGCCGGGGCCTAAGACCTTGTGTGGAATCGGTGCCGGAACCTGAGGTATTCCTCTCCAGTGCTGACATGGATCTTGGGGTACTTCTGGAGTCTCCCCAGGGGAGTCAGTCCTCGTCTCGAGTGGGGGCATGCAGGTGCGCTTTCCTCCCGAGCTGTAACAGCAGTGTCGCGCTTCCCTTCGGCGTGGATCAAGGGATCTGGGGCTTTCCCTCGAGGCTTTCCCACGAGGTTTTCCCACGAGGCTTTCCCACAGGGCTGTCCCACGTGCCACCTTGGTGTGCGTCGATCCTCGACTTGAAAGTCGAGGCAGTGCAGGGAAAACAGTTTCCCTGGAATGGACTGAGACTTCTGCAGGACTCTGGGAATATTGACATGACACTGGAGTTCGTCTCGACTTTCCTGTGGAGAGCGCCTCCTCTTGAGATGCGAGCGGAACGCCGGGAATTTTTCCCGACCACGCAGGGAAAGGATCCCTCCTCTCGAGCTAGGAGGCGGAAACGGGTCTCCGCTGGATGTGGGCGGGACTCTCGTGCTTCCTCTCGAGTGGAGACCGGTTTTGTCGGAGGAACTTCTTGAGTTGCAGTAAGGGTGTGAAGGACCCTTTGGAAGTTCCAGAGTTTAGGTGTGATTAGCCTCAGGACGCCTCAGCGGAAATGGGCCTCATCTCGCCTGGAGGGCAGAACCTCCTGGATTTTCTCGAGTTGCGGCAGGTGCTCTCGACTTACGACGGGAACCTCAGGGACCCGCTGTGGTGGCGTCAGGAAAGGCCAGTCCCCATGCGAGTGCTCGAGGGCCCTCTCGGGATTCCTCTCCCGTCGATGCAGGGGCCTAAGATCTTGTGTGGAGTCGGTGCCGGAACCTGAGGATTCCTCTCCAGTGCTGACATGGATCTTGGGGTACTTCTGGAGTCTCCCCAGGGGAGTCAGTCCTCGTCTCGAGTGGGGCATGCACGTGCACTTTCCTCACCGAGCTGTAGCAGCAGTGTCAGCGCTTCCCTTCGTGTGGATCAAGGGATCTGTGGCTTTCCATCAGAGGCTTTCCCACAGAGGCTTTCCCACAGGTGCTGTCCCACGTGCCACCGTGGTGTGAGTCCGATCCCCGGCTTAGAAAGTCGAGACAGTGCAGGGAAAACAGGTTTCCCTGGAATGGACTGAGACATCTGGGGGACTCTGGGAATGGTGGCACAACCCTGGAGTTCCTCTGCAACATTTCCTGTGGAGAGCGCCTCCTCTTGAGATGCGAAGGAACGCCGGGAATTCTTTCCCGACCACGCAGGGAAAGGATCCCTACTCTCGAGCTAGGAGGCGGAAACGGGGTCTCTGCTGGATGTGGGCGGGAATCTCGTGCTTCCTCTCGAGTGGAGACCGGTTTGTCGAGGAACTTCTTGAGTTGCAGTAAAGGAGGTGAAAGACCCTTTGGAAGTTCCCAGATGTTAGATGCGATTAGCCTCCAGACCGCCTCAGCCGGAAATGGGCCTCATCTCGCCTGGAGGGGAGAACCTCCTGGATTTTTCTCGAGTTGCGGCAGGTGCTCTCGACTTACGACTGGGACCTCAGGGACCCGCTCTGGTGGCCTCAGGAAAGGCCAGTCCCCATGCGAGATGCTCGGGGCCTCTCGGGATTCCTCTCCGTCGAAGCGGGCCTAAGACCTTGTGTGGAATCGGTGCCGGAACCTGAGGATTCCTCTCCAGTGCTGACATGGATCTTGGGGTATGTTCTCCCTCAGGGAGATTGAGGCCCATTTCCCTTGACGGGCGTCTCGGAGGCTAATACAGCACTAACTCTGGAATTCCAAATGGGTCCTTCACCCTTTCTTGCAACTCAAGAAGTTCCTCGACAAACCGGTCTCCACTCGAGAGAAGCACGGATCTTCCGCCCACATCCAGCGAGGAGCCCGTTCCTCCTCCTAGCCGAGGTAGGGATCTTTCCCTGCGTGGTCCGCGAAAGAATTCCCGGCTTCCCTCTTCGCATCTCAACGAGGAGGCCTTCTCAACAGGAAGGTGAAAGAAACTCCAGGTTGTGCCACCATTTCCAGAGTCCCCCAGATGTCTCTCGTCCGTTCCAGGGAAACCTGTTTCCGCCCTGCAGTCGTCACTTTCAAGCGAAGAGTTGGACTCACACCACGGGCACGTGGGACAGCCTTGGAAAGCCTCGTCGGAAAGCCTGAGGGAAAGCCACAGATCCTTGATCCACGCGAAGGAAGCGCGGACACTGCTGCTACAAACTCGAGAGGAAAGCCGCTGCCATGCCCCCTCTCGAGAGGAGCGACTCCACTCGGGGACTTCCAGAAGCTACCCACAATTCCCAATGTCCGCCACTGGAGGAATCCTCAGCGTCCGGCACTCGAGTCCACACAAGATCTTAGGCCCCGCATCGACTGGAGAGGAATCCCCCGAGAGCGGCCCGGAGCAAACTCGCATGGGGGACTGGCCTTTCCTGGCCACCACAGGAGGTCCTGAGGTTCCGTCGTAAGTCGAGAGCACCTGCCGAACTCGAGAAAATCCAGTAGGTTCTCCCCTCCAGGCGAGATGAAGGCCATTTCCGCTGAGCGCTCCTGCAGGCTAATCACACCTAAACCCTGGAATTCCAAAGGTCCTTAGCACCCTTGCTTCAACCAAGAAGTTCCCCGTCCATAAAAACCGAGCTCGGCACTCGAGAGAAGACGAGAGTCCCGCCCACATACAAGGAGCCCGTTTTCCGCCTCATAGCTCAGAGAGAAGGATCCTTTTCCCTGCCTGGTGTCGAAAATAATCCCGCGTTTCCGCTCGCCATACGAAGCGTCCACTGAACGGAGGAGCGCAACTCCACGTGAAGCACGACCGTGTCCAACATTCCAGGATCCTGCAGATGTCTCAGTTCATTCCACGGAAACCTGTTTCCCTGCACTTGCCATCGACTATTCAAGCTCGGCGATCGACCACACACCAAGGTGCACTGGCGACAGCCCTGTGGAAAGCCTCGTGAGAAAGGCTCGTGGAAAGGCCTCGGAGGGAAACCCACAATCCCTTGATCCACCGAAGGACGAGCTGCAACCACTGCTGTTACAGCCCGGAGAGACGCGACGCTGCATGCCCCACCTGCCGAGACGAGGATGACTCCCCTGGACGGACACTCCAGAAGTACCCCAAGATCCATGTCAGCACTGGAGAGGAACTCAGGGTCCGGCCAACCGATCCACACAAGGTCCAGGGCCCCGTTCGACGGAACGGATCCCGAAGCCCCGAACTCGCATGGACCTGCCTTTCCTGAGCCACAGAGCGGGTCCCCTGAGGTCCCTAGTCCGAAGTCGAGACACCTGCCGCAACTGAGGAAAATCCAGAAGGTCTTCCCTCCAGCGCGAGGGATGAGGCCATTTCTGCTGAGGCGTCTTCGAGGCTAATCGCATTCTAACATCTGACTTCCAAGTCCTTCACACCCTTTCGCAACTCCAAGAAGTTCTCGACAGACCGTCTCCCTCCGAGGGAAGTACACGAGAGTTCCGCCCACATCCAGAGCAGCAACCCGTTCCGCCTCAACTCTCGAGAGTCAAGACCTTTCCCTGCGTGGTCGTGGAAAGATTCCCGCGTTCCCTCGCATCTCAAGAGGAGGGGCTCTCCATGGAAAATGGCGAGAGGAACTCCAGGGTTGTCCAACCACATTCCCAGAGTCCCTCCAGATCGTCTCAGTTCATTCCAGAGAAACCTTGTTTTCCCTGCACGTGTCGACTTTCTAAGCGAGCGTGGACTCAACACACGGTGGACGATGGGACAGCACTCGTGGAAAGCCTTCGTGGAAAACGCCTCTGGAAGGGAGGAGAAGCCACAGACTCCGCTTTGACTCCCAAGGAATGAAGGCGACACTGCCTCTACAAGCTCGGAGAAAGTGCCACGTGCAATGCCCCACTGAGGTACGAGGACTGCGACCTCCCGGGAGACTCCAGAATACCCCAAGATCCATGTCAGCACCTGAGAGGAATCCTCAGGTTCACGCACCGACTCCCCACAACAAGAACTAGGGCCCCGCAGTCGACGCGAGAGCGAATCCGCGAGCAGAGGCCACCAGCTAACTCGCTATGGGGACTGGCCTTTCCGAGCCACCACAGCGGGTCCCTGAGTCCCCTCGCTAAGTCAGAGCACCTTGCCAGCACTCGCGAAAAACCAGAGGTTCCCACTCCAGCAGCATGAGCCCATTTCCGCTGAGGCGTCTGCGAGTCTAATCACTCTATATCTGGAACTTCCAAAGGTCCTTCCACTACTTGTGCAACTCAACGAAGTCTTCTCCGACATACCCGCTCCACTGAGAGAAGCCACGAGAGTCCCGCCACATCCAGAGGACCCCGTTTCCGCGCTCCTTACGCTCGAGAGGAGGATCTTTCCCCTGCGTGTCGGGTAAAGAATTCCCGCATTTTCCCTCGCATCTCAAGAGGAGGCGCTCTCCACCAGGGAACGAGAGGAACTCCAGGGCGCGTCACCATTCCCAAGCTCCACCCAGATTCTGCTCGTCATTCCAGGGAACCTGTTTACCCTGTCATTGCCTTTACTTTCAAGCGAGTGATGACTGCACACACCGTGCCGCGTGCGGACAGGCCTGGGCGGAAAAGCCTCGGGGGAAACGCCTAGAAAGCCTGGAGGGAAAGCCTCGAGGGAAAGCCTCGTGTGAAAGCCTCGAGGAAAAAGCCACAGATCCTTGATCACCGGAAGGGGAAAGAACGACACTGCTGCTACAGCTCGGGAGGAAAGCCGCAGTGCATGCCCCACAACTCAAGACGAGGACTGACTCCCCTGGGGAGACTCGCAAGAAAA
>NW_017214233.1:0-14886 GCF_001704415.2 Capra hircus
CACCGTACCTGCCTCTGCCAACTTCGGCTCTCTGAGCAGACTCTGGAGGTCTCCCTTTGTATAAGCTAAACCTGTTCCTTCCAAATCAGAGGTTTGCAACACACAACAAGTGGCACCTATGTCTTCCCCGAAGGAGGCTCTCTTTCCCACATCTGCGAATCTCCTTTCCCAGCCTCCTTTGCGGAAAAGCGCTTCTTTCAGTTCCTTTCGCAGAAAACCTTCATGCGAGAAGCTGGTAGGCTTGCCCACTCCGTGGGGTCGCTGAGTGGTTCAGACACGATAGAGCGACATGCACTTTCATTTTACTTTCATGCATTTGGAGAAGGCAAAGGCACCCACCTTACTGTTCTTGGCCTGGAGAATCCCAGGGACGGGGGAGCCTAGTGGTGCTACCTCTATGCCGCGTCGCACAGAGTCGAACACGACTGAAGCAACTAGACAGCAGCGCGCCAGCAGTGCCTTTCTAGGGGCGTTTCTCCCTGAGATTGCGGACCTGGAAAGGCAGAGCCAACCTTCCACACGACACACGGTCTTATTCTGTCCGCCTTTTCCTTCTGGAGAGAAACTCTAGCTGAGCCTTAAGGTTGTCAGGAAAATTCTTGGCTTTGACGGCGGATTCACACCGCGTGTGTGAACCTGCAACCCGACCTAGGGGGCCACAGGGACCTGTTTTGCCGAAGTGCGTCGCTGGAGGGGTGCAGCCAATAGCAAGAAGCTTAAAAATCCATCCCAATTTGTCTTTTTTTTTAACCTCGGAGAGAACGAGTTTGCTCCACCTCCACCTTTGGCAGTGTGGACGGGAAGAGCGGACCACCCCTCTCCCAAAGGGACATAGGGTCCTACCAGGAGAGAAAGGCCCCTTGAGGAGCTGAGCCCAGGTAGGCACCAGTGATGTTCCAAGCACACTCCGGCTGCTTGCTTCTTCATGGGCAGCTCCCACGGTCTGCCTAGGAATGGTCTTTGCAAGGATCTCAAGGTGAGCAGATACATGGCCCTGTTCTGGACACTTCAGTCTCTGAGCAGATCTGGAGTCTTGAGTTTGTATTAGAGAAACCTGCTTCGCTTCCCAAATAAGAGGCCCTTGCAAACACACCCCTGGTGTTGCCTCTTCTTCCCCCTAAGAAGTCTTTCTTTTCCCCACATGCTGCCGAACTCACCTTGATCCCAACCTCCAAGAATAGCGTTCTTCGCCATTCCTTTCTTAAGAGGCAGTTATCCCTGAGTTGGGGCCAGAGGGAGTAGCCCCACACCCACAGGAAAGGCAAAGATCTCCATACATCTCCTCTATCCCCTTTGCTCTGGAGGAGAGCTCTAGTGCGCCTAGGGTCTTTTAGGAAAATTCTTGGCTTGGGACGGATCTCACCCTGCTTTGTGAACCTGCCGTACCCCCAACCAAGGCGGCACAGAGCACCTGTTTCAGTAAAGTGGTCCCCTGCAAAGGGTGCAGCCTAGCAACGAGCTTCCGAAAATCCATTCAATTGCTTGTTTTTTGTAACTCTGACAGAGCAGCTTGGCTCCACCCTTATGGACAGTGAGGATTAAAAGAGGCATTTGAAAAACCCTCACCAAGGGAACATGGGCCTACTTTGCTTGAGAGGAAAGGCCCCTTGTGGAGTTGAGGCCAGGAAGGCACACAGTCGTGTCAAACACACTCCCACTGCTTGCTTCTTCAGGGGCACTCCCGCTATCAGCTAGGAATGTCTTTGAAATGATCACAAAGGGAAGGGGAGATACAGGCCCTGCTTCTGGACCTCAGGTGCTCTGAGCAAATCTCGAGGTCTCCCGTTGTTGGTCAAGGTTCAAGGTCAAGTTCAAGTCAAGGCCAAGTCAAGGTCAAGGTCAAGTCTCAAGGTAAAGGTCAAGTTCAGTTCAGGTTCAAGGTTCAAGGTCAAGGTCAAGTCTCAAGGTCAAGTCAAGGTCAAGGTCAAGTTCAAGTTCAGTTTCAAGGTCAAGTTCAAGTTCAAAGTCAAGTTCAAGTTCAAGTTCAATCAAGTTCAAGTCAAGTCAAGTTCAGTTCAAGTTCAAGTTCAGGTCGAGGTCAAGGTCAAGGTCAAGGCCAAGTCAAGTTCAAGTTCAAGTTAAAGGTCAAGGTCAAGTTCAAGTTCAAGGCAAGGTCAAGGTCAAGGTCAAGTAAAGTTCAAGTTCAAGGGCAAGGCAAGGCCAAGCCCAAGCCAAGGCAAGGGCAAGGAAACGCCAAGGGCAAGGCCAAGGCCCAGGCCAAGGCAAAGGCCAAGGCCACCAAAGCGAAGCCCAAACCCGTAACGCCTGACAAAAGGCAGAAGCCACTAGGCCCCTGTGCAGAGGAAGCCACTGAAGGCAGCAAGGCCACAGAGCTCCCCGACTCCCATTCCCACAGGAAGATGTGAGGATAAAGGGCCTCATCCCAGCACAGCACCCGCTCCCACCACCCCCCAACCCGGCCCCGCCCCCACAGCACGCCCCCTGAAACAACACTGTCTTCCCAGAAAAGAGAACGGAGAAGCCATGTGTGTGCCAAAGGAGCAAGATGAACGAACGATGCCACGCCCTCCGACTTTGGGCACACCTGACGCCTCGGAACCCGGGCCCGGCCGATGGTCCCCGCCGTTCTCGGGCAGGAGGGGGGTCGACACGTTGGCCGAGAGCCCTTGCCCAGGCCACCCGCAAATCCCCTGAGATGTGATCCGACCACAGGGACCGAGGGCAAACGTACCGCTTGAGGTGCTGGAGGAGCCGGACAAAGCCATGGTGGGAGAGGCACACGGGCACGCTGCAGACTGCTGGCCGAGTGGGCGGGGACCCAGCAGCTCAGGACTCTGGAGAACGGGAGGCGTCTCCGCCACCATTGACGTCAATAGGGTTTGGGTGGGTAGATGGAGGGGGCCGCCCCTGGCTTCCAAGCAGAGACCCTTGACGGAGTCCCGTGGGCTTTGGTTTGTGGCCCTCCCTCGCAGCGGGGGTGGGATCAACCCCGGGTGGATCAATCAGGGGCCCTCAGCAGTGCCAAGGGAGCTCACCGCCCAGGAAACGCCCCTAGGTCCCTTTGAATTGGCCACCAACACCCCTTTCCCAGCCTGCCTTGCTCTGGGATTTCCTGCCTTTTCACATTCCACAGGTCCCTGGGCCTCGACTGTCCCCGCTGGCTCCTCTGAGGCATTCCGGGACACCGGACGCTCTCTCCAGTGCCTCCATCTAGATCCCCTCGCTGTCCTCGCCTCCGTTTCCCCCCTGCCCTCCCCAACTCATCCGTGGGCTCTTGGGTCCTTTCCCTACAGCAGTCCCAGAGTGCCAACCCCGAGGGCTTTGAGTTGCCTGGAGCCCAAGGCTCCGGCCAGAGACCTGAGGGGCCAGCATCTGGACCGGCAGCTAATGCCATTTGCGGCTTTTCTCACCTGGAGCCTGAGGCCCGCACCTCCGCGGGCAACCCCCAAGCCGCGAGTGCCCTGGAGATACCCGCCCAAGGGGACAGTGTACCCCCTACTGTGGGAAGGAGGTTCCTGTTTTCCCTGCACTGGTTCGACTTTCACGCCGAGGATCGACTCACACCATGGTGGCATGTGGAATAGCCCTGTGGGAAAGCCTCATGGGAAAGACTCGAGGGAAAGCCACAGATCCTTGATCCACGAGACGGGAAGCGTGACACTGCTGCTACCGCTTGGGAGGAAAGTGCACGTGCATGACCCCACTCGAGACAAGGACTGACGCCACTTGGGAGACTCCAGAAATACAACAAGATCCATGTCAGCACTGGAGAGGAATCCTCAAGTTCCGGTCCCGACTCCACACAAGGTCTTAGGCCCCGGCATCGACGGGAGAGGAATCCTGAGAGGCCCCCTAGCAACTCGCATGGGTACTGGCCTTTACTGAGGTCACCAGAGCGGGTCCCTGGGGTCTCCATCGTAAGTCGAGAGCACCCTGCCCCAACTCGAGAAATTCAGGAGGTTCTCCCCTCCAGGCGAGATGAGGCCCATTTCCACTGAGGCGCCTCGAGGCTAATCACACCGAACCTCTGGAACTTCCAAATGGTCCTTCACACCCCTGCTGCAACTTAAGAAGTTCCCCGATAAACCCATCTCCACTCGAGAGGAAGCACGAGAGTCCCGCCCACATCCAGAGGAGGCCCGTTTCCACCTCCTAGCTCGAGAGGAGGGATCCTTTCCCTGCGTGGTCGGGAAAGAATTCCCGGCGTTCCTGTCGAATCTCAAGAGGAGGCGCTCTCCACTGGAAGGCGAGAGGAACTCCCGGGTCTTGCGACCATTCCCAGAGTCCCGCAGATGTCTAAGTCCATTCCAGGGAAATCTTTTCCCTCGATTGCCACGACTTTCAAGCGAGGATCGACTCACACCACGGTGGCACGTGGGGACAGCCCTGTGGGAAAGCCTCCTGGGAAGGCCTCGTGGGAGAGCCTCAAGGAAAGGCACAGATCCTTGATCCACGCGACGGGAAGCGTGACACTGCTGCTAGAGCTCGGGAGGAAAGCGCACGTGCATGCCCCCACTCGAGACGAGGACTGACTCCCCTGGGGAGACTCCAGAAGTACCCCAAGATCCATGTCAGCACTGGAGAGGAATCTTCAGGTTCCTGCACCGACTCCACACAAGGTCTTAGGCCCCGGCATCGAAGGGAGAGGAATCCCGAGAGGCCCCCGAGCATCTCGCTTGCGCCTGGCCTTTTTCCAGGCCACCAGAGCGGGTCCCTGAGGTCCCGTCGTAAAGTCGAGAGCACCTGCCGCAACTCGAGAAAATCCATTAGGTTCTCCCCCTCCAGGCGAGATGAGGCCCATTTCCGCTGAGGTGTCTCGAGGCTAATCACACCTAACCTCTGGAACTTCCAAAGGGTCCTTCACACCCTAGCTGCAACTCAAGAAGTTCCGCGAGATACCCGTCGCCACTCTATAGGAATCACCAGGCGTACCACCCACATCCAGAGGGAGCCCAATTCCCCCTCCTGGCTCAAGATGAGGGATCCTTCCCTGATTGGCCGGGAAAGAATTCCTGTCGTACCTGTCACATTTCAAGAGGAGGCAAGCTCCACAAGAAAGGTGAGAGGAACTCCAGGGTCGTTCCACATTCCAAGAGTCCCCCAGATGTCTCAGTCCTTTCCCGAGGAACTTGTTTACCCTGCACTGCTCGACGTTTCACGCGGAGGACCGACTCACACGATGGTGGCACGTGGGACAGCCCTGTGTTAAAGCCTCGAGGGAAAGCCTCGTGGGAAAGCCTCGAGGGTAAACAAGAAACCCCTTGATCAACCCAACGGGAAAATTGACTCTGCTCCTAATGCTCGGAGAAAAGCGCACGTGCATGCCCCATTGGAGACGAAGATGACTCCCCTGTGGAGACTCCAGTAGTACCCCAAGATCCATGTCAGCACTGAGAGGAAACCTCAGGTTCGGCGCACCGACTCCAAACAAGGTCTTAGGCCCCGTCATTGACCGGAGAGCAATCCCGAGAGGCCCCTTAGCAACTCGCAAGTCGACTGGCATTACCTGAGCGGACCAGAGCGGGTTACATAAGTTCCGGTCGAAAATGGAGAGCACCTGCTGAAACTCCGAGAAAAATCCAGGAGGTTCTCCCCTGCAGGCAAGATGAGGCCCATTTCCGCTGAGGCGTCTCGAGGCTAATCACACCTAAAACTCTGGAACTTCCAAAAGGGTCCTTCACACCCTTGCTGCAACTCAAAGAGTTCCCCGACATACCCGTCTCCACACGAGAGGAAGCACCAGAGACCCGCCCACATCCAGAGGAGCCCCGTTTCCGCCTCCTAGCTCGAGAGGAGGGATCCTTTCCCTGCGTAGTCAGGGAAAGAATTCCTTGCGTTCCTGGTGCATCTCAAGAGGAGGCGCTCACCACAGGAAAGGCGAGAGGAACTCCAGGGTCGTGCCACCATTCCCAGAGTCCCCCAGATGTCTCAGTCCATTTCCAGGGAAACCTGATTTCCCTGCACTGCCTCGAATTTCTAGCCGAGGATCGACTCACACCCACGATGGCACGTGGGACAGCCCTGTGGGAAAGCCTCGTGGGAAGCCACGAGGGAAAGCCACAGAATCCCTTGATCCATGCCGAAGGGAAGCGTGACACTGCTGCTACAGCTCGGGAGGAAAGCACACGTTCATGCCCCCACACAAGACGACGACTAACTCCCCTGGGGAGACTCCAGAAGTACCCCAAGATCCATGTCAGCACTGGAGAGGAATCCACAGGATCCGGCACCGGACTCCACACAAGGTCTTAAGGTCCCGGCATCGAAGGGAGAGGAATCCCTGAGAGGCCCCCGAGCAACTCGCATGGCGCCTGGCCTTTCCTGAGGCCACCAGAGCGGGTCCCTGAGGTCCCCGTTGGTAAGTCGAGAGCACCTGCCGCAAACTCGAGAAAATCCATTAGGTTCTCCCCCTCCAGGCGAGATGAGGCCCCTTTCCGCTGAGGCGTCTTCGACGCTAATCACATCTAACCTCTGCGAACTTCCAAAAGGGTCCTTCACACCCTAGCTGCAACTCAAGAAGTTCCATGAGAGACCCGTCGCCACTTCTATAGGAATCACCAGGGTACCACCCACATCCAGAGGAGCCCCAATTCCCCCTCCTGGCTCAAGATGAGGGATCCTTTCCCTGATGGCCGGGAAAGAATTCCTGTCGTACCTGTCGCATCCTCAAGAGGAGGCACGCTCCACAAGAAAGGTGAGAGGAACTCCAGGGTCGTTCCACCATTCCAAGAGTCCCCCAGATGTCTTAGTCCTTTCCAGAGGAACTTGTTTACCCTGCACTGCCTCGACGTTCACGCGGAGGACCGACTCACACGATGGTGGCACGTGGGACAGCCTTGTGGGAAAGCCTCGTGGGAAAGCCTCGTGGGAAAGCCTCGAGGGAAAACAAGAAACCCCTTGATCAACCCAACGGGAAAATTGACTCTGCTCCTAATGCTCGGGCGAAAAGCGCACGTGCATGCCCCCATTGGAGACGAAGATGACTCCCCTGTTGGAGACTCCAGTAGTACCCCAAGATCCATGTCAGCACTGGAGAGGAAACCTGAGGTTCGGGCACCGATTCCAAACAAGGTCTTAGGCCCCGTCATCGACCGGAGAGGAATCCCGAGAGGCCCCTTAGCAACTCGCAAGTCGACTGGCATTACCTGAGCGGACCAGAGCGGGTTACATAAGTCCCGGTCGTAACTGGAGAGCACCTGCTGAAACTCGAGAAAATCCAGGAGGTTCTCCCCTGCAGGCGAGATGAGGCCATTTCCGCTGAGGCGTCTCGAGGCTAATCACACCTAACCTCTGGAACTTCCAAAGGGTCCTTCACACCCTTGCCTGCAACTCAAGAAGATCCCCGACATACCCGTCTCCACTCGAGAGGAAGCACGAGAGTCCCGCCCACATACAGAGGAGCCCTGTTTTCCGCCTCCTAGCTCGAGAGGAGGATCCTTTCCCTGCATGTTCCGGAAAGAATTCCCGGTGTTCTCGGCGCATCTCATGAGGAGGCGCTTTCCACAGGAAAGGTGAGAGGAACTCCAGTGTTCGTGCCACCATTCCAGGTGTCCCCTAGATATCTCAGTGTGCCGGGGTCCAGCCCCGCTGGATCCAGGGAATTCGACGGATGGACGGCGTTGACATGGAAAGTCTTGTTTATTTATTAATGTAAGATTAGATTAAGAAATTATAGGGTAGTAAGAAGATTAACTGGAGGAAAAGGGCTGAATAGCTAGGTTGACGCGGAAGGCCAATAAAAATTCCAGACAAGGAATTTTCTGGCGGACTCTGGGAATGGTGGCAAGACCCTGGAGTTCCTCTCGCCTTTCCTGTGGAGAGCGCCTCCTCTTGAGATGCGACGGGAACGGGTTGAATTCTTTCCCCAACAGGCAGGGAAAGGATCCCTGCTCTAGAGCTAGGAGGCGGAAACGGGGCTCCTCTGGGTTTGGGCGGGACTCTCGTGCTTCCTCTCGAATGGAGACGGATATGTCGGGGAACTTCTTGAGTTGCCAGCAAGGGTGTGAAGGACCATTTGGAAGTTCGAGAGGTTAGGTGTGATTAGCCAAGAGAGGCCTCAGCAGAAATGGGCCTCATCTCGCCTGGAGGGGAGAACCTCCTGGATTTACTCGAGTTGCATCAGGTGCTCTCGACTTATGACGGGGACCTCAGGGACCTTCTCTGGTGGCCTCAGGAAAGGCGAGTTCCCCATGCGAGTTGCTCGGGGGCCTCTCGGGATTCCTCTACCGTCGATTCCAAGCTTAATACCTTGGGTGGAGTCGTTGCCGGAACCTGAGGATTCCTCTCCAGTGCTGACATGGATCTTGGGGTACTTCAGGAGTATTCCCATGGGAGTCAGTCCTCGTCTCGAGTGGGGGCATGCACGTGCGCTTTCCTCCCGAGCTGTAGCAGCAGTGTCACGCTTCCCTTCGCGTGGATCAAGGAATCTGTGGCTTTTTCCTCGAGGCTTTCCCACGAGGCTTTCCCACGAGGCTTTCCCACAGGGCTGTCCCACGTGCCACCGTGGTGTAGAGTGGATCCTCGGCTTGAAAGTCGAGGCAGTGCAGGGAAAACAGGTTTCCTTGGAATGGACTGAGACATCTGGGGGACTCTGGGAATGGTGGCATGACCCTGGAGTTCCTCTTGCCATTCCTGTGGAGAGCGCTTCCTCTTGAGATGCGACGGGAACGCCGGGAATTATTTCACGACCACGCAGGGAAAGGATCCCTCCTCTCGAGCTAGGAGGTGGAAACGGGGCTCTTCTGGATGTGGGCGGGACTCTCGTGCTTCATGTCGAGTGGAGATGGGTATGTCGGGGAACTTCTTAAGTTGTAGCAAGGGTGTGAAGGACCCTTTGGAAGTTCCAGAAATTAGGTGTGATTAGCCTCGAGATGCCTCAGCGGAAATAGGCCTCATCTCACCTTGAAGGGAGAACATCCTGGATTTTACCGAGTTGAAGGCAGGTGCTCTGGACTTACGACGGGGACTTCAGGGACCCGCTCTGGTGGACTCAGGAAAGGCCAGTCCCCATGCGAGTTGCCCGTGGGCCTCTCAGGATACCTCTCCCGTCGATGCCGGGGGCTAAGACCTTGTGAAGAGTTGCTGCCGGAACCTGAGGATTCCTCTCCAGTGCTGACATGGATATTGGGGTACTTCTGGAGTCTCCCCAGGGGAGTCAGTGCTCGTCTCTAGTGGGGGCATGCACGTGCGCTTTCCTCTCAAGCTGTAGCTGCAGTGTCTCACTTCCCTTCGCGTGGATCAAGGGATCTGTGGCTTTCCCTCCAGGCTTTCCCACAGGGCTGTACCACGTGCCACCGTGGTGTGAGTCGATCCTCGGTTTGAAAGTCGAGGCAGTGCAGGGAAAATAGGTTTCCCTGGAATGGACTGAGACATCTGGGGGACACTGGGGAATGGTGGCACCACCTTGGAGTTCCTCTCGCCTTTCCTGTGGAGAGTGCCTCCTCTTGAGATGCGACGGGAACGCCGGGAATTCTTTCCGGAACAAGCAGGGAAAGGATCCCTCCTCTCGAGCAAGGAGTCGGAAACGGGGCTCCTCTGGATGTGGGCTGGACTCTCGTGCTTCCTCTCGCGTGGAGACGGGTAAGTCGGGGAACTTCTTGAGTTGCAGCAAGGGTGTGAAGGACCCTTTGGAAGGTCCAGAGGTTAGGTGTGATTAGCCTCGACACCTCAGCGGAAATGGTCCTTCATCTCGGCTGGAGGGGGAGAACCTCCTGGATTTTCTCGAGTTGCGGCAGGTGCACTCGACATACGATGGGGACATCAGTAACCCGCTCTGGTGGCCTCAGTAAAGGCCAGTCCCCATGTGAGCTGCTTGGGGGCCTCTCGGGATTCCTCTCCGTCGATGCTGGGGCCTAAGACCTTGTGTGGAGTCGGTGCCGGAACCTGAGGATTCCTCTCCAGTGCTGATATGGATCTTGGGGTACTTCTGGAGTCACCCCAGGGGAGTCAGTCCTCGTCTCGAGTGGGGGCATGCACGTGCGCTTTCCTCCCGAGCTGTAGAAGCAGTGTCCCGCTTCCTTTCGCGTGGATCAAGGGATCTGTGGCTTTCCCTCGAGGCTTTCCCACGAGGCTTTCCCACAGGGCTGTCCCACGTGCCACCGTGGTGTGAGTCGATCCTCCGCGTGAAAGTCGAGGCAGTGCAGGGAAAAGAGTTTTCAAAGGAATGGACTGAGAAATCTAGGGGACTCTGGGTATGGTGGCACGACCCTGGAGTTCATCTCACCTTGCCTGTGGAGAGCGCCTCCCCTTGAGATGCGACGGGAATGCCAGGAATTCTTTTCCCGACCACGCAGGGGAAAGGATCCCTCCTCTCCAGCTAGGAGGCGGAAAAGTGGCTCCTCTGGATGTGGGCGGGTCTCTCGTGCTTCCTCTCGAGTGGAGACGGGTTATGTCGGGGAACTTCTTGAGTTGCAGCAAGGGTGTGAAGGACCCTTTGGAAGTTCCAGAGGTTAGGTGTGATTAGCCTCGAGAAGCCACAGCGGAAATGGGCCTCATCTCGCCTGGAGGGGAGAACCTCCCGGATTTTCTCGAGTTGCGGGCAGGTGCTCTCGACTTACGACGGGGACCTCAGGGACCCGCTCTGGTGGCCTCAGGAAAGGCCAGTCCCCATGAGAGTTGCTCGGTGGCCTCTCGGGATTCCTCTCCCGTCGATGCTGGTGCCTCCGACCTTGTGTGGAGTCGGTGCCGGAACCTGAGGATTCCTCTCCAGTGCTGATATGGATCTTGGGGTACTTCTGGAGTCTCCCCAGGGGAGTCAGTCCTCGTCTCGGAGTGGGGGCATGCACGTGCGCTTTCCTCCCCGAGCTGTAGAAGCAGTGTCCCGCTTCCTTTCGCGTGGATCAAGGGATCTGTGGCTTTCCCTCGAGGCTTTCCATGAGGCTTTCCACGAGGCTTTCCCACGAGGCTTTCCCACAGGGCTGTCCCACGTACCACCGTGGTGTGAGTCGATCCTCGACTTGAAAGTCGAGGCAGTGCAGGGGAAAACAGGATTTCCCTGGAATGGACTGAGACATCTGGGGGACTCTTGGGAATGGTGGCACGACCCTGGAGTTTCCTCTCGCCTTTCCTGTGGAGAGCGCCTCCTTCTTGAGATGCGACGGGAACGCCGGGAATTCTTTCCCGAGCACGCAGCTGGAAAGGATCCCTTCCTCTCGAGCTAGGAGGCGGAAACGGGACTCCACTGGATGTCGGCGGACTCTCGTGTTTTCCTCTCGAGTGGAGACGGGTATGTCGGGGAACTTCTTGAGTTGCAGCAAGGGTGTGAAGGACCCTTTGGAATGTTCCAGATGATTTAGTGCGTGATTAGACCTCGAGACGCCTCAGCGGAACGGGCCTCATCTCGCCTTGGAGGGGAGAACCTCCTGGATTTTCTCGAGTTGGCGGCAAGCTGCTCTCGACTTAGGAAGGGGACCTCAGGGACCCGCTCTATTGGCCTCAGGAAAGGCCAGTCCCCATGCGAGTTGCTCTGGGGTCCTCTCGGGATTCCTCTCCCGTTAGATGCCGGGGATTGAAGACCTTGTGTGGTAGTCAGTGACCGGAACTGTGAGGATTCCCTCCAGTGACGACATGGATCTTGGGGTACTTCTGGAGTCTCCCCAGGGGAGCTTCAGTCCTCGTCTCGAGAGGGGGCAGGCACGTCTGCGCTTTCCTCCCGAGCTGTAGCAGCAGTGTCACGCTGCCCTTCGCGTAGGATACAAGGGATCATGGTGGATTTCCCTCGAGGTTTTCCCACGAGGCATTTCCCACAGAGGCTTTCCCACATGGCTGTCCCACGTGCCACGGTGGTGTGAGTCGATCCTCGGCTTTAAAGTCGAGGCAATGCAGGGAAACAGGTTTCCCTGGAATGGACTGAGACATCTGGGGGACTCTGGGAATTGTGGCACGACCCTGGAGTTCCTCTCGGCCTTTTCCTATGGGAGAGCACCTCCTCTTGAGAGGCGACGGAAACGCCGGGAATTTCTTTCCCGACCACGCAGGGAAAGGATCCCTCCTCTCGAGCTAGGAGGCGGAAACGGGGCTCCTCTGGATGTGGGCTGGACTCTCGTGCTTCCTCTCGAGTGGAGAAGGGTTTGTCGGGGAACTTCTTGAGTTGCAGGCAAGGGTGTGAAGGACCCTTTGGAAGTTCCAGAAGTTAGGTGTGATTTGCCTGGAGACGCCTCAGCGGAAATGGGCCTCATCTCGCCTGGAGTGGGAGAACCTCCTGGATTTTCTCGAGTTGCGGCAGTGCTCTCGACTTACGACGAGGAATTCCTCAATATTCTTCCGGACAACGCACTCCACACAACGATCTTACGGCGCCCGGTCATACGGGAGTGCTAATCCCGAGTGCACCCCGAGCACACTCGCATGGGACATGGCTTTCCTTGAGGCCACCACTGAGGCCGGGTCCCTCTACGCGTCCCCCTTGTAGTTTCGCGAGCGGAGCAAGCTCGCCGCCAACTCGGAAAATCCAGGGGTTCTCCCCTCAAGGCGAGAATGAGGCCCATTTCCCTGCAGGACGTCTCTGAGGGCTAATCACTCGTAACATCTGCCGAACTTCAAAGGGTCCTTCACACCGTGGCTGCAACTCAAGAAGTCCCGACATTCCCGTATAAACACTCGAGCTGAGAAAGCAACTAAGGTGTTCTTCCCCGGCCAACCTTCAGAGAGCCCGTTTCCACTCCATAGCTCGAAGAGGGGGATCCTTTCCCTGCGTGCTGTCGGTAGAAAGAATTCCCGGCGTTCCGTTCGCATCTCAAGAGAGCGCGTCTTCCACAGCTTTAAAGACGAGAGGCAACTCCAGGGTCGTTGCCACCATTCCCAGAGTCCCCCAGATGCTCAGTCCATTCCAGGGAAACCTGCTTTTCCCTGCACGCCCGACTTTTCAAGCAGCGATGCGACTCACACCACGGTGAACTGGTCACGTGGACAGCCCTGTGGGAAAGCGCTCGTGGGAAAGCCTCGTGGAAAGCCTCGGAATGGAAAGCCACAGATCCCTGATCCGTCCGCGAAAGGAAGCGGTGACACGCTGCTACAGCTCGCGGAGGAAAGCGCACGTGGCATGCGACTCCGAGACGGAGGCTGACTCCCCTCGGGAGACTTCCAGAAGTACCCCAAGATCCATATCAGCACGGCCGGAGGAATCCTTCAGGTTTCCGGCACTCTCCACACAAAGTCGTTAGGCCCCAGCCATCGAGGTGGAGAGTGAATCCCGAGGGCGCCCCCGAGCAACTCGCATGTGGCCGTACGGCCTTTCCTGCAGGCCACCAGAGCGGGTTGCCCTGAGGTCGCCCGCGAAGATCCGAGAGGCACTGCCGCAACTCGAGAAAAATCAGGGAGGTTTCCTACCCAAGCCCGAGATGAGGCCCATTTCGCTTGAGGCGTTCTCAGGCTAATCACACCTAACCTCTGGGAACTTCCACAGGGCCTTTCACACCCTTGCCTGCAACTCAAGAAGTTCCCCGACATCCCCGTCTCCACACGAGAGGAAGCACGAGGACAGCCGCCCACATCCAGAGGAGCCCACTTTCCGCCCTCCTAGCTGAGAGGAGGGATCCTTTCCTGCGTGGCTCGTGAAATGAATTCTCCTGGATCCCTGTCGCCATCCAAGGGGAGGCGCTCTCCACAGAAAGTGAGAGAACTCCAGGGTCGTGCACCGATTCCAGAGTCGTCCCCAGATTTCTCAGTCCATTCCTTGAAAAACTTTTCCCTGCACTGCCTCGACTTTCACTGGCGATGGGACCTCACACCACTGGTGGCACGTGGGACAGCCCTTGCTGGGAAAGCCTCGTGCGGGAAAGCCCGAGGAAAGCCACAGAATCCCTTGATGCACGCGAAGGGAAAGCGTGGACACTGCTGCTACAGCGTCGGAGGAAACGCACTGCAGCTATGCCCCCACTCGAGAGACCGAGGACTGACTCCCCTGGGGAGACTCCAGAAGTACCCCAAGATCCATTGTCAGCATGGAGAGGAATCCTCAGGTTCCGGCAGGCACGACTCCACAACAACGGTCTTAGGCCCCGCATCGACCAGGAGAGGAATCTCCGTGAGAGGGCCCGGTCAGACTCGCGCAGCGACTGCCTTTCCGAGGCCACCAGAGCCGGGTTCCTGAGGGGCCAGTCGGGTCTAAAGTCGAGAGCACCTTGCCGCAACCTGACTGCAGAAAATCCAGGTAGGTTCTCCCCTCAGGGCGATGATAGCCCATTTCCGCTGAGGCGTCTGCTCGAGCTATCACATCTAACCTCTGGAACTTCCAAGGTCCTTCACACCCATGCTGCAACTCAAGAAGTTCCGGACATACCGTCTCCACTCGAGAGAAGCACGAGAAGTCACGCCCCACATCCAGAGGAACGCCGTTTCCGCCTCCTACCAACGGGATCCTTTCCCTGCTAGGTCTGGAAAAAAACCCGGCTGTCCGTCGCATCTCAGGAGAGGGGCGCTCCACAGGGGAAAAATGGAGAGGAACTCCCAGGTCGTCCACCATTCCCAGAGTCCCCAGATGTCTTCAGTCCATTCCAGCGAAACCTGTATTTCCACTGCACTGCCTCGACTTTCAAGCCGAGGAATCGACTCACACCACGGGTGGCACGTGGGACAGCCTGTGGAAAGCTCGTGGGAAAAGCCTCGAGGAAAGCCACAGAATCCCTTGATCCACCCGGCGAAGGGAAGATGACACCTGCTGCTCAGCTCGGGAGGGAAAGCGCACGTGCATGCCCCACTGAGACGAGACTGACTCCCCTGGGGAGACTCCAGAAGACCCAAGATCCATGTCAGCACTGAGAGCGAATCCTCAGGATTCCGGCAGCGAACTCGCACACAAGGTCTATGCCCCGGCCATCGACGGGTGACGAGCAAGGCGAGAGGAATCCCGAGAGGCCCCCGCAGCAACTCGCATGGGGACTGCCTTTCCTTGAGGGCCACAATGAGTCGGGTCGCGCTTGAGGTCCC
>NW_017214234.1:0-14885 GCF_001704415.2 Capra hircus
GCAGGGAAAGGGATCCCTCCTCTCGAACTAGGAGGAGGAAACGGGGCTCCTCTGGATGTGGCCGGGCTCTCGTGCTTCCTGTCGAGTGGAGACGGTATGTAGGGGAACTTCTTGAGTTGCAGCAAGGGTGTGAAAGACCCTTTGGAAGTTCCAGATGTTAGATGTGATTATCCTCAAGTCCCTCAGCGGAAATGGGTCTCATCTCGCCTGGAGGGGAGAACCTCCTGGATTTTCTCGAGTTGCGGCAGGTGCTCTCGACTTACGACGGGACCTCAGGGACGCGCTCTGGTGACCCCAGGAAAGGCAAGTCCCATTGCGAGTTGCACGGGCGGCCTCTCGGGATTCCTCTCACGTCGATGCCGGGGCCTAAGACCTTGCGTGGAGTCGGTGCAGGAACGTGAGGATTCCTCTCCAGTGCTGACATGGATCTTGGGTACTTCTGGAGTCTCCACAGGGGAGTCAGTCCTCGTCTCGAGTGAGGACATGCACGTGCGCTTTCCTCCCGAGCTGTAGCAGCAGTGTCACACTTCCCTTCGCGAGGATCAAGGGATCTGCGGCTTTTCCCTCGAGGCTTTCTCACGAGCTTTCCCACGAGGCTTTCCCACAGGGCTGTCCCATATGCCACCGTGGTCTGTGTGGATCCTCGGCTTCAAAGTCGAGGCAGTGCAGGGAAAACAGGATTCCTGGAATGGACTGAGACATCTGGGGGACTCTGGGAATGGTGGCACGACCTGCAGTTCCTCTTGCCTTTCCTGTGGAGAGCGCCTCCTCTTGAGATGCGACCGGGAACGCCAGGAATACTTTACCCGACCACGTAGGGAAAGGATCCCTCCCCTGGAACTATGAGGCGGAAATGGGGCTCCTCTGGATGTGGGCGGGACTCTCGTGCTTCCTCTCGAGGGGAAACGGGTATGTCGAGGAACTTCTTGAGTTGCAGCAATGGTGTCAAAGACTCTTTGGAAGTTCCAGAGGTTAGGTGTGATTAGTCTCGAGACGCCTCAGCACAAATGGGCCTCATGTCGCCTGAAGGGGAGAACCTCCTGAATTTTCTCGAGTTGCGGCAAGGTGCTGTGGACTTAAGACGGGGTCCTCAGGGACCCGCTCTGGTGGCCTCAGGAAAGGCCCAGTCACCATGCGAGTTGCTCGGGGGCCTCTCGGGATTCCTCTCCCGTCGATGCCGGCGCCTTATACCTTGTGTGAAGTCGGTGCCGGAACATGAGAATACCTCTCCAGTGCTTACATGGACCTTGGGGTACTTCTGGAGTCTCCCAGGTGAGTCAGTCCTCGTCTCTAGTGAATGCATGCACGTGCAATTTCCTCCAGAGCTGTAGCAGCAGTGTCACGCATCCCTTCGCGTGGATCCAGGAATCTGTGGCTTTCCGAGGAGGCTTTCCCACGAGGCTTTGACACGAGGCTTTCCCACGACGTTTACCCACTGGGCTGTCCCACGTGCCACCGTGGTGTGAGTCGATCCTCGGCTTGAAAGTCGAGGCTGTGCAGGGAAAACACGTTTCTCTGGAATGGACTGATACATCTGGGGGACTCTTTGATGGTGGCACGACCCTGATGTTCCTCTCGTCTTTCCTGTGGAGAGCACCTCCTCTTGAGATGCGACGGGATGCCGGTAATTCTTTCCCGACCACGGATGGAAAGGAACCCTCCTCTTGAGCTAGGAGGCAGAAACAGGTCTCCTCTGGATGTTGTCGGGACTCTCGTGTTTCCTCTCGAGTGGAGACGGGTAAGTCAGGGAACTTCTTGAGTTACAGCAAGGGTGTGAAGGACCCTTTGGAAGTTCCAGAGGTTAGGTGTGATTATCCTCGAGACGCCTAAGCGGAAATGGGCCTCATCTCGCCTGGAGGGGAGAACCTCCTGGATTTTGTCAAGTTGCGGCAGGTGCTCTCGACTCACGACGGGGACCTCAGGGACCCGCTCTGGTGGCCTCAGGAAAGGCCAGTCCCCATGCGAGTTGCTCGTGGCTTCTTGGGATTCCCTCCTGTCGATGTCGGGGCCTAAGATCTTGTGTGGAGTCGGTGCGGGAACCTGAGGATTCCTCTCCAGTGGTGACATGGATCTTGGGGTTCTTCTGGAGTCTCCCCAGGGGAGTCAGTCCTCGTCTCGAGTGGGAGCATGCAAGTGTGCTTTCCTCCTGAGTTGTAGCAGCAGTGTCTCGCTTCCCTTCGCGTGGTTTAAGGAATCTGTGGACTTTCCCTCGAGGCTTTACCACGAGGCTTTCCAACGAGGCTTTCCCACAGGGCTGTCCCACGTGCCACCATGATGTGAGTCGATCCTCGGCTTGAAACTCGAGGCAGTGCAGGGAAAACAGGTTTCCCTGGAAATGGAATGAGACATCTGGGGGACTCTGGGAAAGGTAGCACGACCCTGGAGTTCCTCTCGCCTTTCGTGTGGAGAGCGCCTGCTCTTGAGATGCGATGGGAACGCCAGGAATTCTTTCCCGACCACGCAGGGAAAGGATCCCTCCTCTCGAGCTAGGAGGCGGAAACGGGACTCCTCTGGATGTGGGCGGGACTCTCCTGCTGCCTCTCGAGTGGAGACGGGTATGTCGGGGAACTTCTTGAGTTGCATCGAGGGTGTGAAGGACCCTTTGGAAGTTCCAGAGGTTAGGTGTGATTAGCCTCGAGACGCCTCAGCGGAAATGGGCCTCATCTCGCCTGGAGGGAGAACCTCCTGGATGTTCTCGAGTTGCGGCAGGTGCTCTCGACTTACGACAGGGACATCAGGGACCCGGTCTGGTGGCCTCAGGAAAGGCCAGTTCCCATGCGAGTTTCTCGGGGGCCTCTAGGTATTCCTCGCCCGTCGCATCCGGGGCATAAGACCTTGTGTGGAGTCGGTGCCGGAACCTGAGGATTTCTCTCCAGTGCTGACATGGATCTTGGCGTACTTCTGGAGTCTCCCCAGGGGAGTCAGTCCTCGTCTCGAGTGGAGGCATGCACGTGTGCTTTCCTCCCGAGCGATAGCAGCAGTGTCACGCTTCCCTTTCCATGGATCAAGGGATCTGTGGCTTTCCCTCGAGGCTTTCCCACGAGGCTTTCCCGCAGGGCTGTCCCACGTGCCCCGTGGTGTGAGTTGATTCTCGGCTTGAAGTCGAGGCAGTACAGGGAAAGCAGGTTTCCCTGGAATGGACTGAGACATCTGGGGCACTCTGGGAATGGTGGCACGACACTGGAGTTCCTCTCCCCTTTCCTGTGGAGAGCGCCTCCTCTTGACATGCTACGGGAACGCCGGGAATTCTTTCCCGACCACGCAGGGAAAGGATCCCTCCTCTCGTGCTAGGAGGCGGAAACGGGGCTTCTCTGGATGTGGGCGGGACTCTCGTGCTTCCTCTCGAGTGGAGACGGTTATGTCGGGGAACTTCTTGAGTTGCAGCAAGGGTGTGAAGGACCCTTTGGAAGTTCCAGAGGTTAGGTGTGATTAGCCTCAAGACGCCTAAGCAGAAAATGGCCTCATCTCGCCTGGAGGGGAGAACCTCCCGGATTTTCTCGAGTTGCGGCAGGTGCTCTTGACTTACGATGGGGACCTCAGGGACCCGCTCTGGTGGCCTCAGGAAAGGCCAGTCCCCATGCGAGTTGCTCGGGGGCCTCTCGGGATTCCTCTCCCGTCAATGCCGGGGCCTAAGACCTTTTTAGAGTCGGGGCCAGACCCTGAGGATGCCTCTCCAGTGCTGACATGAATCTTTCCGTACTTCTGGAGTCTCGCTTGGGGAGTCATTCCTCATCTCGTGTGGGGGCATGCACCTGCCATTTCCTCACGAGCTGTAGCAGCAGTGTCACGCTTGCCGACGTGTGGATCAAGGGATCTGTCGCTTTCCATTGAGGCATTCCCACGAGGCTTTCCAACAGGGCTGTCCCACGTGCCACGGTGGTGTGAGTCGATCCTCGGCGTGAACGTCGAGGCAGTGCAGGGAAAACAGGTTCTTCTTGAATGGACTTAGACATCTGGGGGGCTCTTGGAATGCTGGTAAGGCCCTGGAGTTCCTCTCGTCTTTCCTGTTGAAAGCGCCTCCTCTTGACATGCGACGCGAAGGCCTGGAATTCTTTCCCGACGACGAAGGGAAAGGATCCCTCTTCTCGAGCTACGAGGCGGAAACGGGGCTCCGCTGGATGTGGGCGGGACCCTCGTCCTTCCTCTCGAGTGGAGATGGGTATGTCGGAGAACTTCTTGACTTGCAGCAAGGGTGTGAAGGACCCTTTGGAAGTTCCAGAGGTTAGTTGTGATTAGCCTCGAGACGCCTCAGCGGAAATGGGCCTCATCTCGCCTGGAGGGGAGAACCTCCTGGATTTTCTCGAGTTGCGGCAGGTGCTCTCGAGTTTTGACAGAGACCTCAGGGACCCGCTCTGGTGACCTCAGGAAAGGCCAGTCCCCTTGCGAGGTGCTAGGGGCCCTCTCAGGATTCCTCTCCTGTCGATGCCGGGGCCTAAGACCTTGTGTGGAGTCGGGACCGGAACCTGAGGATTGCTCTCCAGTGCTGACATGGATCTTGGCGTACTTCTGGTGTCTCCCAAGTGGCGTCAGTCCTCGGCTCGAGTGGGGTCATGCACGTCCGCTTTCCTCCTGAGCGGTAGCAGCAGTGTCACGCTTCCCGTCCCGTGGATCAAGGGATCTGTGGCTTTCCCTCGAGTCTTCCCATGAGGCTTTCTCTCAGGGCTATTCCACTTGCCACCATGGTGTGATCGATCCTCGGCGTGAAAGTCGAACCAGTGCAGGGAAAACAGGAACCTCCTTCCCCACAGTAGGGGGTACACTGTCCCCTTGGTCGGGTATCTCCAGGGCACTCGCGCTGGGGGGTTGCCTGTGGATATGCGGGCCTCAGGCTCCACGTGAGAAAAGCCCCAAATGGCATTAGCTGCCAGTCCAGACGCTGGCCCCTCAGGTCTCTGGCCGGAGCCTTGGGCTCCAGGCAACTCAAAGCCCTCGGGGGTGGCACTCTGGGACTGCTGTAGGGAATGGACGCCAAGAGCCCACGGAGGAGTTGGGGAGGGGGCAGGGGGGAAACAGAGGCGAGGACAGCGAGGGATCTAGGTGGAGGTGCTGGAGAGAGCGTCTGGTGTCCCAGAATGCCTCAGAGGAGCCAGCGGGGGACAGTCGAGGCCCAGGGACCTGTGGAATGTGAAAAGGCGGGAAATCCCAGAGCAAGGCAGGCTGGGAAAGGGGGCGTTGGTGGCCAATTCAAAGGGACCTAGGGGCGTTTCCTGGGCGGTGAGCTCCCTTGGCACTGCTGAGGGCCCCTGATTGATCCACCCGGGATTGATCCCACCCCCCGCTGAGAGGGAGGGCCACAAACCAAAGCCCCCGAACTGCCCGCCCACCCCGACGGGCATCTTGGCGGTCCGGGGCACAGCCGTGCCCGGGAAAAGCCCACTCACTCCACGGGACTCCGTCCAGGGTCTCTGCTTGGAAAGAGGCCAGGGGCGGCCCCCTCCATCTACCCACCCAAACCTTATTGACGTCAATGGGGGCGGAGCCGCCTCCCGCTTTCCAGAGTCCTGAGCTGCTGGGTCCCCGCCCACTCGGCCAGCAGTCTGCAGCGTGCCCGTGTGCCTCTCCCACCATGGCTTCGTCCTGCTCCTCCAGCACCTCAAGCAGTACGTTTGCCCTCGGTCCCTGTGGTTGGATCACATCTCAGGGGATTTGCGGGTGGCCTGGGCAAGGGCTCTCGGCCAACGTGTTGAGCCCCCTCCCACCCGAGAATGGCGGGGACCCATCGGCCAGGCCCGGGGTTCCGAGGCGTCAGGTGTGCCCAAATTCGGAGGGCCTGGCATCGTTCGTTCATCTTGCTCCTTTGGCACACGCATGGCTTCTCCGTTCTCTTTTCTGGGAAGACAGTGTTGTTTCAGGGGGCGTGCTGCGGGGGGCGGGGGCCTGGGTTGGGTGGTGGTGGGAGCAGGTGCTGTGCTGGGATGAGGCCCTTTATCCTCATATCTTCCTGTGGGAATGGGAGTCGGGGAGCTCTGTGGCCTTGCTGCCTTTAGTGGCTTCCTTTGCGCAGGGGCCTAGTGGCTTCTGCTTTTTGTCAGGCGTTACGGGGTTTGGGCTTTGCTTTGGTGGCCTTGGCCTTTGCCTTGGCCTGGGCCTTGGCCTTGCCCTTGGCGTTGCCCTTGCCCTTGCCTTGGCCTTGGGCTGGGCCTTGCCTTGCCCTTGAATTTGAACTTGACCTTGACCTTGACCTTGAACTTGAACTGGACTTTGAACTTGAACTTAATCTTAACCTTGAACTTGACCCTGAACTTGACCTTGACCTTGACCTTGACCTTGAACCTGAACTTGACCTTGAACCTGAACTTGACCTTTACATGAACTTGAACTTGACCTTGACCTTGAACTTCAACTTGACCTTGAACTTGACCTTGACCTTGACCAACAACGGGAGACCTAGAGATTTGCTCAGAGCACTGAAGGTCCAGAAGCAGGGCCCTGTATCTCCCCTTCCCTTTGTGATCATTGCAAAGACATTCCTAGCTGATAGCTGGAGTGCCCCTGAAGAAGCAAGCAGTGGGAGTGTGTTTGACACGACTGTGTGCCTTCCTGGCCTCATCTCCACAAGGGGCCTTTCCTCTCGAAGTAGGCCCCATGTCCCCTTGGGGAGGGTGTCATGCCTCTTTTCTCCTCACTGCCAAATGGTGGAGCCAAGCTCGATCTGTCAGAGGTACAAAAACAGCAATTGAATGGATTTTCAAGCTCTTGCTAGGCTACACCCTTTCAGGGCCCACTTTACTGAAACAGGTGCTCTGTGGCCCCTGGTTGGGTATGCAGGTTCACAAACAGGGTGAGATCCTGTCCAAGCCAAGAATTTTCCTGAAAGACCTAGGCTCACTAGAGCTCTCCTCCAGAGCAAAGGGGATAGAGGAGATGTATGGAGGAGTCTTTGCCTTTCCCTGTGAGTGTGGGGCTACTCCCTACGGCCCAAGCACAGGGATAGAGAACTGCCTCTAAGAAAGGAATGGCAAGAAGCGCTATTCTTGGAGGTTGGGACAGGGAGTTCGCAGCATGTGGGGAAAGAAAGACTTCTTCGGGGAAGAAGAGGCAACCACCGGGGGTGTGTTTGCAAGCCTCTATTTGGAAGGAACGGGTTTGCTTATACAACTCAAGACCTCCAGATCTGCTCAGAGGACTGAAGTTCCAGAGACAGGGCCATGTATCTCCCCTTCCCTTTGAGATCCTTGCAAAGACATTCCTAGCAGATCGTGGGAGTGCCCATGAAGAAGCAAGCAGCGGGAGTGTGCTTGACATCACTGGCTGCCTACCTGGGCTCAGCTCCTCAAGGGGCCTTTCTCTCCTGGTAGGCCCTATGTCCCCTTTGGGAGAGGGTGGTGCCCTCTTCGCTCCACACTGCCAAAGGGTGGAGGTGGAGCAAACTCGTTCTCTCCGAGGTAAAAAAAAAAAAAAAAAAAAAAGACAAATTGGATGGATTTTTAAGCTCTTGCTATGCTGCACCCCTCCAGGACCCACTCGAGCAAAACAGGTGCCCTGTGGCCCCTAGGTCGGGTATGCAGGTTCACACACCGGGTGTGATCCCGTCAAAGCCAAGAATTTTCCTGACAGACCTAGGCTCACTAGAGCTCTCCTCCAGAGGAAAGGGGACAGAAAAGACGTTTGTGTGGAGGTGGCTCTGCCTTTCCAGGTCCCAATCTCAGGGATAACTGCCCCTAAGAAAGGACCTGCTGCTACTGCTGCTGCTAAGTTGCTTCAGTCGTGTTCGACTCTGTGTGACGCCATAGACGGTAGCCCACTAGGCTCCCCCGTCCCTGGGATTCTCCAGGCAAGAACAGTAAGTGGGTTGCCATTGCCTTCTCCAATGCATGAAAGTGAAAATGAAAGTGCAGTCGCTCAGTCGTGTCCGACCCTCAGCGACCCCACGGACTGCAGCCTACCAGGCTTCTCCGTCCATAGGATTTTCTGAAAGGAACTGCAAGAAGCGCTTTTCCAGGAGGCTGGGAAAGGGAGTTCGCAGGATGTGGGGAAAGAGAGCCTCCTTCGGGGAAGAATAGGCCGGCCACTTGTTTTGTGTTGCAAACCTCTATTTGGAAGGAACAGGTTAGCTTATACAAAGGGAGACCTCCAGATCTGCTCAGAGGACCGAAGTTGCAGAGGCAGGTCGGTGTAATTTCCCTTCACTTTGCGATCCTTGCAAAGACATTCCTTGCTGATAGATGATTCAGCAAGGGCCTTTGAGACTGTTGTTTTCTTTCCTAGGTAAAAAGATTCCTTCAGTTCCTAATATAGATATCCTAGAAATTATGTGACATCCGTGAAAATCTGATATGTCCTGGTCAAATGCTGTCAGTTATAATTCCAGTTATCATATTAAAGCATTTCAAGTCGCAGCAGTGACCAGATTACATTGTCAATTTCTATTTAATCAGGTTTTAACCATGTCCTCTATGGTTTCACACTGATGCCTTTGCAGAAATACTGCTACTTCAAGATATATGGAATATACTTTTTTTAAGCTTACCGATAATTTGTTTGTTTGTTTGTTTGTCTTCTGCTAAGCTGGTACCAGATGGAATTTAGTCTCCTCTCTAGGTTAAGAGAACAAAGTTTTCTTAGAATGCAATTTTTGATAACAGACTATGAATTTCTTTACCTTTCACTGATTTATAATTGTTTTCATCATCTGTTTTTTTTACTTCGGTAAAGTAAATAAGCCTTATTTAAGATTTTGGTACATGTTGGATGGACTAAGCTTTCCCCACTCTTGCAAGTTCCCTTAACCCTTCAGATTCTTCTCGTGGGACCAAGATCTCACTTTCCTCCAGAGGGACAATCCAAGCTTTTTATTAGTTGACGTGCCCCTGACATCAGAGTCCATTTGAGCACGAGTTGGCCTATAATTTAGGCATGAAACTATGACTACATAAAGAAAAGGTGACTTTATGATTCAGGGATGGCCATGATATGCCTTGCAGTTCAGAGAAAATGAGTTAAAATGATTTTTTTTTCTTCAAAACTGCACAGCCAGTTCTTTCAGCATATGCAAATGAAAACATCTGGTCATTAGGTCAGTTTTCATTCCAATCCCAAAGAAAGGCAATGACAAAGAATATTCAAGGTGCTGCACAATTGCACTCATCTCACACACTAGTAAAGTAATGCTCAAAATTCTCCAGGTTCACATGAACTGTGAACTTCCAAATGTTCAAGAGGGATTTAAAACATGCAGAGAAACCAGAGATCAAACTGCCAACATCCACTGGATCATTGAAAAAGCAAGAGAGTTCCAGAAAAAATGACATCTATTTCTACTTTATTGACTATGCCAAAGCCTTTGACTGTGTGGATCACAATAAACTGGGAAAAATTCTGAAAGAGATGGGAATACCAGACCATCTGACCTGTCTCTTGAGAAACCTGTATGCAGGTCAGGAAGAAACAGTTCGAACTGGACATGGAACAACAGACTGGTTCTAAATAGGAAAAGGAATATGTCAATGCTGTATATTGTCAGCCTGCTTATTTAACTTATATGCAGAGTACATCATGAGAAACACTGGGCTGGAGGAAGCACACGCTGGAATCCAGATTGCTGGGAGAAATATCAAGAATCTCAGATATGCAGATGACACCACCCTTATGGCAGAAAGTGAAGAAGAACTAAAGAGTCTCCTGATGAAAGTGAAAGAGGAGAGTGAAAAAGTTAGCTTAAAGCTCAGCATTCAGAAAACTAAAATCATTGCATCCAGTCTCATCACTTCATGGCAAATAGATGGGAAAACATTGGAAACAGCAGCAGACTATTTTTGGGGGCTTGGAAATCACTGCAGGTGATGGCTGCCTCCATGAACTTAAAACATATTTATGACTTGGAAGAAAAGTGATGACCAAAATAGACAGCATATTAAAAAGCCGAGACGTTGCTTTGCCAACAAAGATCCATCCAGTCAAGGCTATGGATTTTCCATATGTCATGGATGGATATGAAAGATGTACTATAAAGAAAGTGACAGCTGAAAATTGGATGCTTTTGAACTGTGGTGTTGGAGAAGATGCTTGTAGGTCGCTTAGACCACTCCATCCTAAAGGAAATCAGGTCTGAATATACATTGGAAGGACTAATACTGAACCTGAAACTCCAATACTTTGGCCACTTGATGTGAAAAGCTGACTCACTTGGAAGTTGCTTTGATTTGCCTGTGAGTGTGGGAGCCCTCCCTGGGCAAAGGGCCTCAGGGGTCATTGCCACTGAATCACGACCTCCAAGCAAGCGCATTCCAGCTGTGTGACATTCAGGAAGCAGGAGACTGGGAAAACTATCTTCCTTAGAGGAAGGAAAGTCATCCACAGAGAGTGTGTTTTCAGGCCTCTCTTTGCAGCAAGTGTTTTGCTTCTCAGACATCAGAGCTGCAGGCTTGCTCTGAGGGCCTCAATTGCAGAGTCAGGGCTGTGTGTCTCACTGCACTTTCCAAGCATTGCAGACACATTCCTAGGTTGGAGCAGTGCTTCCCATGAGAAAGAAGCCTCGGGAGTGTGTCTGAGCGGGCTGAGTGCCATGCTAGGGTCACCTAGTCGAGGGCACCTTGCACATCCAATGGGCCCCAGGCGAGTAGCTATGGACCGGCCCTTCGGTTGAGATATCCCAAAGCAGGGAACAAAGCTAGCTCTGTCAGAAGGAGGAAAACAGCAATGGGATGGATTTTCAAGCAGTTGCTAAGTCACACCACGTTAGGGCTCCCCGGGAAAGAAATGCGAATTTTGGCCTCTAGGCCCAGTATCCAGATGTGTGCACAGGATATTTTCCCCACAGGATTCAAGAATGTTCCAGACAGACCTAAGCTCACTAGCTCTCTCCTGCAGAGGAAATGAAATATTGTTGCTGAACCACGAAAAGATGCTGGGATTCTTGGCTTATGGAGGAGAAGAATTCAATCCAGGGCCCAAGACGAGGCTTGATTGCTCAGAGCTTTTGTGCAATCGAGTTTTATTAAAGGATAAAGGAGATAGAGAAAGCTTCTGACAGAGACATCACAAGGGGCAGAAAGCGTACCCCCTTGCTAGTGTTAGTAATGGAGTTATATACTCTCCAATAAGTTATGACAACCAACAAAAGAATGTCTGGAGGTTGTAAAGACTCACTAGACCTACTCCCATAATTGACATTTTAAGATAACAGGATTAGCCAGAAGGTTTTTTCCAGAGACCGTCCTCAAGAAGGATGCATGATTGTTATATAATCCTAAGGAAAGTAGAGGGAAAAACAGTTTGTCCTTCCTTCCTCCTTGAGAATTCTAGACCCCTCTCTCCTTGGGGACCCTTGAACTTCTTAGAAACCTGCCTTGGCAATGACTCTCTCAGAAACATGATTGAACAGCCGTTTGGAGCTTCCTTTGACTTTCCCTGGGAGGGAGGGAGCGCTCCCTGAGCACAGGGCCTCAGGGGCCATGGCCAATGAAAAATAATCTCCCAGCAAGTGCTTTTCAGCCCTGTGTGACTCTCAGCCCACAGGAGGCTGAGAAAACTCTCTTCCTTGGAGGAAGGAAAGGCAGCCCAAGAGTGTGTTTTCAGGCCTGTATCTTGCAGCAAGTGTTTGGCTTGTTAGACAGAAGACCTGCAGGCCTGTTCCAACAGACTCAATGCCAGAATCAGGGCCTTGTGTCTCCCTGCAGTTTCCTGGCCTTGCAAACACATTCCTAAGTGAGAGCAGCCCTGCCCATGGGGAAGCAGGCTGCGGGAGTGTGTCTGAGGGGGCCAGGTGTCATGCTGGGGTCACCTGGTCGAGGGCACCTTGCACCTCCAATGGACCCCAGGCAAGGAGTTGCAGGCCACCACCTTGCTTCTGAAATCCCAAAATGGGGAGCAAAGCTCGCTCTGTCAGAGGGAGGAAAACAGCAACAGGATGGGTTTTCAAGCAGTTGCTAGGCTGTACTGCGTTAGGGCTCCAAGGAAGGAAAATGCGAATTTTAGCCCCTACGACTGGTATCCAGGTGGGCTCCCAGGATGATTTCCCCGCAGGATCCAAGAACGTTCCAGACAGACCTGGGCTCACTAGCTCCCTCCTGCAGAGGAAACATGATAGAACAGCTGTTTGGAGGTTGCTTTGACTTCCCCTGGGAGGGTAGGATCCCTCCCTGGGTGCAGGGCCTCAGGGCCATTGCCGCTGAGAAATGCCCTCTAAGCCAGACCTTTGCAGCCTTGTATGACTCAGCACGGAGGAGACTGGAAAAGCTCTCTTCCTTGGAGGAAGGAAAGGCAGCCCCAGAGAGTGTGTTTTCACACCTGTATCTTGCAGCAAGTGTTTGGCGTCTCAGACGTCAGACCTCCAGGCCTGCTCCAACGGCCTCAGTTCCAGAGTCAGGGCCGTGGTGTCTCCCTGCATTTTCTGAGCCTTGGGAACACATCCCTAGGTCAGGACAGTCCTGCCCATGGGGAAGGAGGCTGCGGGAGTGTGTCTGAGGGGGTCGGGCGCCATGCTGGGGTCCAATAGACCCGGTACTTCCAATAGACCCCAGGACAAGAGCGGTGGGGCTCCCCCTGGCTTCCGAAATGCCAAAGCGAGAAGCAAAGCTAGCTCTATCAGAAGGAATAAAAGAGCAATCGGATGGATGTTCAGGCTGTTGCTGGGCCGCACCACTTCAGGGTCCCCCCCGAGAGGAACAGGCGCCCTGTGGCCCCTAGGTCCGATATGCAGGTTAACACACAGGGTGTGTCCCCATAGGAGCCAAGAATTTTCCTGACAGACCTAGGCTCGCTAGAGCTCTCCTACAGAGCAAAGGGGATGGGACAGATGTGTGGCTGTGGCTCTAACTTTCCCTGGGACTGTGGAGCTGCTCCCTATGGCCCTGGGCTCCAGGGGAAATTGCCCCTGAATAATGACCTCCAAGAAGTGCTTTTCCAACTGGCTGAGACGTGGAGTTCTCAGGATGCAGGGAAAGAGAGTGTCCTTCGGGGAAGCAAAGGCAGTCACCTGTTATCATGACTTACTAGAATAGTAGGTACCTTCTCCGGTTGGGCAGAGGCCTTCCCTACCTGATCTGAAAAAGAAAATGAAGTAGCTCGCTGATTTGAGAAATAATTCCCAGACTTGGGTTTCCAACCAGTATAGAATCCGACAATGGCCCTGTCTTTGTAGCCACGTTAATTAACAGGTATGTGAAGCTCTAAATATCAGGGGAAATTACATACAGCATATAGGCCTCAGGGTAAATGGGCCTCATCTCGCCTGGAGGGGAGAACCTCCTGGATTTTACCCAGTTGTGGCAGGTGCTCTCGAGTTACGACGGGGACCTCAGGGACCCGCTCTGGTGGCCTCAGGAAAGGCCAGTCCCCATGCGAGTTACCAGGGGGCCTCTAGGGATTCCTCTCCCATCGATGCCTGTGCCTAAGACCTTGTGTGGAGTGGGGCCAGACCCTGAGGATGCCTCTCCAGTGCTGACATGAGTCTTTCCGTACTTCTGGAGTCTCGCCACGGGATTCAGTCCTCATCTCATGTGGGGGCATGCACCTGCCATTTCCTCACGAGCTGTAGCAGCAGTGTCACGCTTTCTGACGTGTGGATCAAGGGATCAGTCGCTTTCCATTGAGGCTTTCACACGAGGCTTTCCAACAGGGCTGTCCCACGTGCCACGGTGGTGTGAGTCGATCCTCGGCATGAACGTCGAGGCAGTGCAGGGAAAACAGGTTCTTCTGGAATGGACTTAGACATCTGGGGGACTCTTGGAATGCTGGCAAGGCCCTGGAGTCCCTCTCGCCTTTCCTGTGGAGATCTCCTCCTCTTGAGATGCGACGGGAACACGGGGAATTCTTTCCCAACCACGCAGGGAAAGAATCCCTCCTCTCAAGCTAGGAGGCGGAAACGGGGCTCCTCTGGATGTGGGCGGGACTGTTGTTGGCTTTCTCTCCGAGTGGAGACGGGTATGTCGGGGAACTTCTTGAGTTGCAGCAAGGGTGTGAAGGTCCCTTTTGAATTTCCAGAGGTTAGGTCTGATTAGCCTCGAGACGCCTAGGCGGAAAAGGGCCTCATCTCGCCTGGAGGGGAGAACCTCCTGGAATTTCTCGAGTTGCGGCAGGTGCTCTCGACTTTCGACGGGGACCACAGCGACCCGCCTCTGGTGGCCTCAGGAAAGGCCAATCCCCATGCGAGTTGCTCGGGGCCTCTCGGGGGCCATTCGGGTTTCCTCTCCCCGTGGATGCTGGGCCCTAAGAGCTTGTGTGGAGGCAGTGCCGGAACCTGAGGATTCCTCTCCCAGTGCTGACATGGATCTTGGGGTACTTCTGGAGTCTCCTAGGGGAGTCAGTCTTCGTCTCGAGCGGGGGGCATACACGTGAGCTTTCCTTCCGAGCTGTAGCAGCAGTGTCGCGCTTCCCTTCGCGTGGATCAAGGGATTCTGTGGCTTTCCCTCGAGGCTTTCCCACCAGGCTTCCCACGAGGCTTTCCACAGGGCTGTCCCACGTGCCACCGTGGTGTGAGTCGATACTCAGCGTGAAAGCCGAGGCAGTGCAGGGAAAAGAGTTTGCCCTGGAATGGACTGAGACATCTGTGGGACTTTGGAATGTGGAACGACCCTGGAGTTCCTCTCGCCTTTCCTGTGGAGAGCACTCCTCTTGAGATGCGACGGCAACGCCGGGAATTCTTTCCCGACCACGCAGGAAACGATACCTCCTCTAGCTAGGAGGCGGAAACGGGGCTCCTCTGCATGTGGGCGAGACTCTCGTGCTTCCTCTCGAGTGAGACGGGTATGTCGGGGAACTTCTTGAGTTGCAGCAAGGGTGTGAAGGACCCTTTGAAAGTTCCAGATGTTAGGTGTTATTGCCTCGAGAATCGCCTCTGAGAGATAGCCTCGAGGGGAAATCGAGTGTCGCTCGATCACGTCCTGCGAGGGTGTACCTCCTGGATTTCTCGAGTTGCGGCGTCTGTCTGTTAGACGGGGACTCCG
>NW_017214235.1:0-14884 GCF_001704415.2 Capra hircus
GGATTTCTTTCCCGAACACGCAGGGAAAGGATCCCTCCTCTCGAGCTAGGAGGCGGAAACGGGGCTCCTCTGGATGTGGGCGGGACTCTCAATCTTCCTCTCGAGTGGAGACTGGTATGTCGGGGAACTTCTTGAGTTGCAGCAAGGGTGTGAAGGACCCTGTGGAAGTTCCAGATGTTACGTGTGATTAGCATCGAGATGCCTCAGCGGAAATGGGCCTCATCTCGCCTGGAGGGGAGAACCTCCTGGATTTTCTCGCGTTGCGGCATGTGCTCTTGACTTACGACGGGGACCTCAGGGACTCGCTCTGGTGGCCTCAGGAAAGGCCAGTCCCCATGCGAGTTGCTCGGGGGCATCTCGGGATTCCTCTCCTGTCGATGCTGTGGACTAAGAGCTTGTGTGGATTCGGTGCTGGAACCTGAGGATTACTCTCCAGTGCTGACATGGAACTTGGGGTACTTCTGGAGTCTCCCCAGGGGAGTCAGTCCTCGTCTCGAGTGGGGGCATGCACGTGCTCTTTCCTCCCGAGCTGTAACAGCAGTGTCACGATTTCCTTCGCGTGGATCAAGGGATCTGTGGCTTTCCCACGAGGCTTTCCCACGAGGCTTTCCCACAAGTCTTTCCCACGAGTCCAGGGTCGTGACACCATTCCCAGAGTCCCCCAGATGTCTCAGTCCATTCCAGGGAAACCTGTTTTCCCTGCACTGTCTCGACTTTCAAGCCCAGGGTCGACTTTCACCACGGTGGCACGTGGGACAGCCCTGTGGGAAAGCCTCGTGGGAAAGTCTCATGGGAAAGCCTCGAGGGAAAGCCACAGATCCCTTGGTCCAGGCATGGTGAAGCGTGACACTGCTGCTACAGCATGGGAGGAAAGGGCACGCTCATGCCCCCACTCGAGACGAGGCCTGACTCCCTTGTGGTGACTCGAGAAGTACCACAAAATCCATGTCAACACTGGAGAGGAATCCTCAGCTTCCGGCCCCGACTCCACACAAGGTCTTAGGCCCCGGCATCGACGGGAGAGGAATCACGAGAGGCCCCCTAGCAACACGCATGATGACTGGCGTTTCCTGCGGCCGCCAGAGCGGGTCCCTGAAGTCCCCGTCGTAACTCGAGAGCACCTGCTGAAACTCGGGAATATCCAGGAGCCTCTCCATTCCAGGCGACATGAGGCCCATTTCTGCTGAGGCATCTCGAGACTAACCACACCTTACCTCTGGAACTTCCAAAGGGTCCTTCACACCCTTGCTGCAACTCAAGAAGTTCCCCGACATACCCGTTCCTCTTCACATTCAGCCGTAATGGTGGTGTCATCTGCATATCTAAGTTTATTGATATTTCTACCGGCAATCTTGATTCCAGCTCATGTATCTTCCATCCCAGCATTTTTCATGATGTACTCTGCATAGAAGTTAAATAAACAGGGTGACAATATACAGCCTTTGCATACTCCTTTTCCTTTTTGGAACCAGTCTGTTGTTCCATGTCCTACTCTAACTGTTGCTTCCTGACCTTCATCCAGATTTCTCAAGAGGCAGGTTAGGTGGTCTGGTATTCCCATCTCTTTCAGAATTGTGGCTAAAACAACAGTATAAGGACCTTTCCGATGTCAGGCCAAGGAATTGTGTTTCCAGTCATTGAGCCACACCTGATCACTGAGCACAAATTCATGAATCTGTTCCTCAAGGGGGAATGATATTCTTTTTTATACAAACTTAGTTACCTGATTTATTACCTTACCTAATTGTTCCATCTGCTGTGAAATCCCACCCCCTTACTTGTGGCAAATCTGCTAACACCTGCCTCACTGTGGGAGGGGGTCTCCCATAGAAAATTTCATAAGGACAACAATTATGGGAACGTGCAGTTACCCGTAATATGAGTAAGTCTGCCGGAAGCAAGCCCATCCATGTACAGTCAGTCTCTATGATCCATTTTGAAAGTGTCTCTTCAAGAGTTTGGTTGTTTCTTTCCACCATTCCAGAACACTGGGGCCTATATGCTGTATGTAATTTCCACTGATATTTAGAGCTTCACATACCTGTTAATTAACGCGGCTGCAAAGACAGGGCCATTGTCGGATTCTATACTGGTTGGAAACCCAAGTCTGGGAATTATTTCTCAAATCAGCGAGCTACTTCGTTTTCTTTTTCAGATCAGGTAGGGAAGGCCTCTGCCCAACCGGAGAAGGTACCTACTATTCTAGTAAGTTATGATAACAGGTGACTGCCTTTGCTTCCCCGAAGGACACTCGCTTTCCCTGCATCCTGAGAACTCCACGTCTCAGCCAGTTGGAAAAGCGCTTCTTGGAGGTCATTATTCAGGGGCAATTTCCCCTGGAGCCCGGGGCCATAGGGAGCGGCTCCACACTCCCAGGGAAAGGCAGAGCCACAGCCACACATCTGTCCCATCCCCTTTGCTCTGTAGGAGAGCTCTAGTGAGCCTAGGTCTGTCAGGAAAATTCTTGGCTCCTATGGGGACACATTCTATGTGTGAAACTGAATCCAGGACCTAGGGGCCACAGGGCGCCTGTTTCTCTCGGGGGCAGAGGGGTGGGGGGCCTGAAGCAGTGCGGCCCAGCAACAGCTTCCACATCCATCCAATTGCTCTTTTCTTACCTCTGATAGAACTAGCTTTGTTCCAGCCTTTGGCAATTTGGAGGCAAGCGGGCCCCACTTCCTCCCCAAGGAGGCATGGGACCTACTTTGAGTGGAAAGGCCCCTCACGGAGCTGAACCCAGGAAGGCACCCAGTCATGTCTGACACATTCCTGCATCCTGCTTCTTCATGAGCAATACCGCTATAAGCTAGGAATGTCTTTCCAAGGCTCAGAAAGGACAGGGGAGATGCATGGTGCTGCCTCTGGAATTTCGGTCCTCTGAGCAGACCTGGAGGTCTCCCCTTGAAGAAGCTAACCAGTTTCTTCCAAATACAGGATTGCAAACACACACTGGGTGGCTGCCTCTTCTTCCCTGAAGGACGATCACTTTCCCCGCATCCTGTGAACTCTGCATCCCAGCCTGCTGGAAAAGCGCTTCTTGGAGGTCATTTTTCAGGGACAATTTTCCCTGGAGCCCGGGGCCATAGGGAGGGCCCCATGCTCGCTGTGAAAGGCAGAGTCACATCCACAGTCTGTTCTACCCCTTTTGCCCTGTGGGAGAGCTCTAGTGAGCCTAGGTCTGTCAGGAAAATTCTTGGCTCCTATGGGGACACACCCTGTGTGTTAACCTGCATATCGGACCTAGGGGCCACAGGGTGCCTGTTCCTCTCGGGGGGGACCCTGAAGTGGTGCGGCCCAGCAACAGCCTGAACATCCATCCGATTGCTCTTTTCTTCCTTCTGATACAGCTAGCTTTGCTTCTCGCTTTGGCATTTCGGAAGCCAGGGGGAGCCCCACCGCTGTTGTCCTGGGGTCTATTGGAGGTACCAGGTCTATTGGACCCCAGCATGGCACCCGACCCCCTCAGACACACTCCCGCAGCCTCCTTCCCCATGGGCAGGACTGTTCTGACCTAGGAATGTGTTCCCAAGGCTCAGAAAATGCAGGGAGACACACGGCCCTGACTCTGGAACTGAGGCCATTGGAGCAGGCCTGGAGGTCTGACGTCTGAGACGCCAAACACTTGCTGCAAGATACAGGTGTGAAAACACACTCTCTGGGGCTGCCTTTCCTTCCTCCAAGGAAGATAGCTTTTCCAGTCTCCTCCGTGCTGCGTCATACAAGGCTGGAAAGGTCTGGCTTCGAGGGCATTTCTCAGCGGCAATGGCCCCTGAGGCCCTGCACCCAGGGAGGGATCCTACCCTCCCGGGGAAGTCAAAGCAACCTCCAAACAGCTGTTCTCTCATGTTTCCTCTGCAGGAGGGAGCTAGTGAGCCCAGGTCTGTCTGGAACGTTCTTGGATCCTGCGGGGAAATCATCCTGGGAGCCCACCTGGATACCAGTCGTAGGGGCTAAAATTCGCATTTTCCTTCCTTGGAGCCCTAACGCAGTACAGCCTAGCAACTGCTTGAAAATCCATCCTGTTGCTGTTTTCTTCCCTCTGACATAGCGAGCTTTGCTCCCCATTTGGGGATTTCAGAAGCAAGGTGGTGGCCTGCAACTCCTTGCCTGGGGTCCATTGGAGGCGCAAGGTGCCCTCGACCAGGTGACCCCAGCATGACACCTGGCCCCCTCAGACACACTCCCGCAGCCTGCTTCCCCATGGGCAGGACTGCTCTCACCTAGGAATGTGTTTGCAAGGCCAGGAAACTGCAGGGAGACACAAGGCCCTGATTCTGGCATTGAGTCTGTTGGAACAGGCCTGCAGGTCTTCTGTCTAACAAGCCAAACACTTGCTGCAAGATACAGGCCTGAAAACACACTCTTGGGCTGTCTTTCCTTCCTCCAAGGAAGAGAGTTTTCTCAGACTCCTGTGGGCTGAGAGCCACACAGGGCTGAAAAGCACTTGCTGGGAGATTCTTTTTCATTGGCCATGGCCCCTGAGGCCCTGTGCTCAGGGAGGGCTCCCTCCCTCCCAGGGAAAGTCAAAGGAAGCTCCAAACGGCTGTTCAATCATGTTTCTGAGACAGTCATTGCCAAGGCAGGTTTCTAAGAAGTTCAAGGGTCCCCAAGGAGAGAGGGGTCTAGAATTCTCAAGGAGGAAGAAAGGACAAACTGTTTTCCCCTCTACATTCCTTAGGATTATATAACAATCATGCATCCTTCTTGAGGACGGTCTCTGGAAAAAACCTTCTGGCTAATCCTGTTATCTTAAAATGTAAATTATGGGAGTAGGTCTAGTGAGTCTTTACAACCTCCAGACATTCTTTTGTTCGTTGTCATAACTTATTGGAGAGTATATAACTCCATTACCAACACTAGCAAGGGGGTACGCTTTCTGCCCCTTGTGATGTCTCTGTCAGGAAGCTTTCTCTATCTCCTTTATACTTTAATAAAGCTCTATTGCACAAAAGCTCTGAGCAATCAAGCCTCATCTTGGGCCCTTGGATTGAATTCGTCTCCTCCATAAGCCAAGAATCCCAGCATCTTTTCGTGGTTCAGCAACAATATTTCATTTCCTCTGCAGGAGAGAGCTAGTGAGCTTAGGTCTGTCTGGAACATTCTTGGATCCTGTGGGGAAAATATCCTGTGCACACATCTGGATACTGGGCCTAGAGGCCAAAATTCGCATTTCTTTCCCGGGGAGCCCTAACGTGGTGTGACTTAGCAACTGCTTGAAAATCCATCCCATTGCTGTTTTCCTCCTTCTGACAGAGCTAGCTTTGTTCTCCTGCTTTGGGATATCTCAACCGAAGGGCCGGTCCATAGCTACTCGCCTGGGGCCCATTGGATGTGCAAGGTGCCCTCGACTAGGTGACCCTAGCATGGCACTCAGCCCGCTCAGACACACTCCCGAGGCTTCTTTCTCATGGGAAGCACTGCTCCAACCTAGGAATGTGTCTGCAATGCTTGGAAAGTGCAGTGAGACACACAGCCCTGACTCTGCAATTGAGGCCCTCAGAGCAAGCCTGCAGCTCTGATGTCTGAGAAGCAAAACACTTGCTGCAAAGAGAGGCCTGAAAACACACTCTCTGTGGATGACTTTCCTTCCTCTAAGGAAGATAGTTTTCCCAGTCTCCTGCTTCCTGAATGTCACACAGCTGGAATGCGCTTGCTTGGAGGTCGTGATTCAGTGGCAATGACCCCTGAGGCCCTTTGCCCAGGGAGGGCTCCCACACTCACAGGCAAATCAAAGCAACTTCCAAGTGAGTCAGCTCTTCACATCAAGTGGCCAAAGTATTGGAGTTTCAGGTTCAGTATTAGTCCTTCCAATGTATATTCAGACCTGATTTCCTTTAGGATGGAGTGGTTGCGTCTCCTTGTAGTCTAAGCGACCTACAAGCATCTTCTCCAACACCACAGTTCAAAAGCATCCAATTTTCAGCTGTCACTTTCTTTATAGTACATCTTTCATATCCATCCATGACATATGGAAAAACCATAGCCTTGACTGGATGGATCTTTGTTGGCAAAGCAACGTCTCGGCTTTTTAATATGCTGTCGAGTTTGGTCATCACTTTTCTTCCAAGTCATAAATATGTTTTAAGTTCATGGAGGCAGCCATCACCTGCAGTGATTTCCAAGCCCCCCAAAATAGTCTGCTGCTGTTTCCAATGTTTTCCCATCTATTTGCCATGAAGTGATGAGACTGGATGCAATGATTTTAGTTTTCTGAATGCTGAGCTTTAAGCTAACTTTTTCACTCTCCTCTTTCACTTTCATCAGGAGACTCTTTAGTTCTTCTTCACTTTCTGCCATAAGGGTGGTGTCATCTGCATATCTGAGATTCTTGATATTTCTCCCAGCAATCTGGATTCCAGGGTGTGCTTCCTCCAGCCCAGTGTTTCTCATGATGTACTCTGCATATAAGTTAAATAAGCAGGGTGACAATATACAGCCTTGACATATTCCTTTTCCTATTTAGAACCAGTCTGTTGTTCCATGTCCAGTTCGAACTGTTTCTTCCTGACCTGCATACAGGTTTCTCAAGAGACAGGTCAGGTGTTCTGGTATTCCCATCTCTTTCAGAATTTTTCCCAGTTTATTGTGATCCACACAGTCAAAGGCTTTGGCATAGTCAATAAAGCAGAAATAGATTTTTTTTTCTGGAACTCTCTTGCTTTTTCAATGATCCAGTGGATGTTGGCAGTTTGATCTCTGGTTTCTCTGCATTTTTTAAATCCCTCTTGAACATTTGGAAGTTCACAGTTCATGTGAACTTGGAGAATTTTGAGCATTACTTTACTAGTGTGTGAGATGAGTGCAATTGTGCAGCACCTTGAATATTCTTTGTCATTGCCTTTCTTTGGGATTGGAATGAAAACTGACCTAATGACTAGATGTTTTCAATTGCATATGCTGAAAGAACTGGCTGTGCAGTTTTGAAGAAAAAAAAATCATTTTAACCCATTTTCTCTGAAGTGCAAGGCATATCATGGCCATCCCTGAATCATAAAGACACCTTTTCTTTATGTAGTCATAGTTTCATGCCTAAATTATAGGCCAAGTCGTGCTCAAATTGACTCTGATGTCAGGGGCAGATCAACTAATAAAAAGCTTGGATTGTCCCTCTGGAGGAAAGTGAGATCTTGGTCCCACGAGAAGAATCTGAAGGGTTAAGGGAACTTGCAAGAGTGGGGAAAGCTTAGTCCATCCTACATGTACCAAAATCTTAAATAAGGCTTATTTACTTTACTGAAGTAAAAAAACAGATGATGAAAACAATTATAAATCAATGAAAGGTAAAGAAACTCATAGTCTGTTATCAAAAATTGCATTCTAAGAAAACTTTGTGCTCTTAACCTAGAGAGGAGACTAAATTCCATCTGGTACCAGCTTACCAGAAGACAAAAAAACAAACAAACAAACAAATTATCGGTAAGCTTAAAAAAAGTATATTCCATATATCTTGAAGTAGCAGTATTTCTGCAAAGGCATCAGTGTGAAACCATAGACGACATGGTTAAAACCTGATTAAATAGAAATTGACAATGTAATCTGGTCACTGCTGCGACTTGAAATGCTTTAATATGATAACTGGAATTATAACTGACAGCATTTGACCAGGACATATCAGATTTTCACGGATGTCACATAATTTCTAGGATATCTATATTAGGAACTGAAGGAATCTTTGAACCTAGGAAAGAAAACAACAGTCTCAAAGGCCCTTGCTGAATATCTATCAGCAAGGAATGTCTTTGCAAGGATCGCAAAGTGAAGGGAAATTACACCGACCTGCCTCTGCAACTTCGGTCCTCTGAGCAGATCTGGAGGTCTCCCTTTGTATAAGCTAACCTGTTCCTTCCAAATAGAGGTTTGCAACACAAAACAAGTGGCCGCCTATTCTTCCCCGAAGGAGGCTCTCTTTCCCCACATCCTGCGAACTCCCTTTCCCAGCCTCCTGGAAAAGCGCTTCTTGCAGTTCCTTTCAGAAAATCCTATGGACGGAGAAGCCTGGTAGCTGCAGTCCGTGGGGTCGCTGAGGGTCGGACACGACTGAGCGACTGCACTTTCATTTTCACTTTCATGCATTGGAGAAGGCAATGGCAACCCACTTACTGTTCTTGCCTGGAGAATCCCAGGGACGGGGGAGCCTAGTGGGCTACCGTCTATGGCGTCGCACAGAGTCGAACACGACTGAAGCAACTTAGCAGCAGCAGCAGCAGCAGTTCCTTTCTTAGGGGCAGTTATCCCTGAGATTGGGACCTGGAAAGGCAGAGCCACCTCCACACACACGTCTTTTCTGTCCCCTTTCCTCTGGAGGAGAGCTCTAGTGAGCCTAGGTCTGTCAGGAAAATTCTTGGCTTTGACGGGATCCCACCCGGTGTGTGAACCTGCATACCCGACCTAGGGGCCACAGGGCACCTGTTTTGCTCGAGTGGGTCCTGGAGGGGTGCAGCATAGCAAGAGCTTAAAAATCCATCCAATTTGTCTTTTTTTTTACCTCGGAGAGAACGAGTTTGCTCCACCTCCACCCTTTGGCAGTGTGGAGGGAAGAGGGCACCACCCTCTCCCAAAGGGGACATAGGGCCTACCAGGAGAGAAAGGCCCCTTGAGGAGCTGAGCCCAGGTAGGCAGCCAGTGATGTCAAGCACACTCCCGCTGCTTGCTTCTTCATGGGCACTCCCACGATCTGCTAGGAATGTCTTTGCAAGGATCTCAAAGGGAAGGGGAGATACATGGCCCTGTCTCTGGAACTTCAGTCCTCTGAGCAGATCTGGAGGTCTTGAGTTGCATAAGCAAACCTGTTCCTTCCAAATAGAGGCTTGCAAACACACCCCCGGTTGTTGCCTCTTCTTCCCCGAAGAAGTCTTTCTTTCCCCACATGCTGCGAACTCCCTGTCCCAACCTCCAAGAATAGCGCTTATTGCTATTCCTTTCTTAGAGGAAGTTATCCCTGAGCTTGGGGCCGTAGGGAGTAGCCCCACACTCACAGGGAAAGGCAAAGACTCCTCCATACATCTCCTCTATCCCCTTTGCTCTGGAGGAGAGCTCTAGTGAGCCTAGGTCTTTCAGGAAAATTCTTGGCTTGGACAGGATCTCACCCTGTTTGTGAACCTGCATACCCAACCAGGGGCCACAGAGCACCTGTTTCAGTAAAGTGGGCCCTGAAAGGGTGCAGCCTAGCAAGAGCTTGAAAATCCATTCAATTGCTGTTTTTGTACCTCTGACAGAGCGAGCTTGGCTCCACCCTTTGGCAGTGAGGAGAAAAGAGGCATGACACCCTCCCCAAGGGGACATGGGGCCTACTTCGAGAGGAAAGGCTCCTTGTGGAGTTGAGGCCAGGAAGGCACACAGTCGTGTCAAACACACTCCCACTGCTTGCTTCTTCATGGGCACTCCCGCTATCAGCTAGGAATGTCTTTGCAATGATCACAAAGGGAAGGGGAGATACAGGGCCCTGCCTCTGGACCTCCGGTGCTCTGAGCATAATCTCGAGGTCTCCCGTTGTTGGTCAAGGTCAAGGTCAAGTCAAGTTCAAGGTCAAGTTCAAGGTCAAGTCAAGTTCAACTTCAAGGGCTAGGGCAAGGGCAATGCCAAGGGCAAGGCCAAGGCCCAGGCCAAGGCAAAGGCCAAGGCCACCAAAGCGAAGCCCAAACCCCGTAACACCTGACAGAAGGCAGAAGCCACTAGGCCCTGTGCAGAGGAAGCCACTGAAGGCAGCAAGGCCACAGAGCTCTCCGACTCCCATTCCCACAGGAAGATGTGAGGATAAAGGGCCTCATCCCAGCACAGCACCCGCTCCCACCACCCCCCAACCCCGGCCCCGCCTCCCCGCAGCACGCCCCCTGAAACAACACTGTCTTCCCAGAAAAGAGAACGGAGAAGCCGTGTGTGTGCCAAAGGAGCAAGATGAACGAACGATGCCACGCCCTCCGACTTTGGGCACACCTGACGCCTCGGAACCCCGGGCCTGGCCGATGGGTCCCCGCCGTTCTCGGGCGGGAGGGGGGGTCGACACGTTGGCCGAGAGCCCTTGCCCTGGCCACCCGCAAATCCCCTGAGACGTGATCCGACCCCAGGGACCGAGGGCAAACGTACTGCTTGAGGTGCTGGAGGAGCCGGACGAAGCCATGGTGGGAGAGGAACACAGGGCACGCTGCAGACTTGCTGGCCGATTGGGCGGGGACCCAGCAGCTCAGGACTCTGGAGAGCGGGAGGCGGCTCCGCCCCCATTGACGTCAATAGGGTTTGGGTGGGTAGATGGAGGGGGGCGCCCCTGGCCTCTTTCCAAGCAGAGACCCTGGACGGAGTCCCGTGGAGCGAGTGGGCTTTTCCCGGGCACGGCTGTGCCCCGGACCGCCAAGATCCCCGTTGGCGTAGGCGGGCAGTTCGGGGGCTTTGGTTTGTGGCCCTCCCTCGAAGCGGTGGGTGGGATCAACCCCGGGTGGATCAATCAGGGGCCCTCAGCAGTGCCAAGGGAGCTCACCGCCCAGGAAACGCCCCTAGGTCGTTTTGAATTGGCCACCAACACCCCTTTCCCCGGCCTGCCTTGCTCTGGGGTTTCCCGCCTTTTCACGTTCCACAGGTCCCTGGGCCTCGACTGTCCCCCGTTGGCTCCTCCGAGGCATTCCAGGGACACCGGACGCTCTCTCCAGCGCCTCCACCTAGATCCCTCGCTGTCCTCGCCTCCGTTTCCCCCCTGCCCCCTCCCCAACTCCTCCGTGGGCTCTTGGCGTCCTTTCCCTACAGCAGTCCCAGAGTGCCACCCCCGAGGGCTTTGAGTTGCCTGGAGCCCAAGGCTCCGGCCAGAGACCTGAGGGGCCAGCGTCTGAACCTGCAGCTAAAGCCAATTGGGGCTTTTCTCACGTGGAGCCTGAGGCCCGCACCTCCGCGGGCAACCCCCCAGCACAAGTGCCCTGGAGATACACGACCAAGGGGACAGTTTACCGCCTACTGTGGGGAAGGAAGTTCCTGTTTTCCCTGCACTGGTTCGACTTTCACGCCGAGGATCGACTCACACCATGGTGGCAGGTGGAATAGCCCTGTGGGAAAGCCTCGTGGGAAAGCCTCGAGGGAAAGCCACAGATCCCTTGATCCCCGCGACGGTAAGCATGACACATCTGCTACACTGTCCCTGAGGTCACGGTCGTATGTCGAGAGCACCTGCCGCAACTCGAGAAAATCCAGGAGGTTCTCTGCTCCAGTCGAGATGAGGCCCATTTACTCTGCGGCGTCTCGAGAGTAATCACACCTGAACTCTGGAACTTCCATAGGTCCTACACACCCTTGCTACAACTCAAGAAGTTCCCCGACATACCCGTCTACACTCCAGAGGAAGCACGATGGTCCGGCCACCTCCAGAGGAGCTCCGTTTCCGCCTCCAAGCTCGAGATGAGGGATCCTTCCCTGCTTCCTCGGGAAAGAATTCCCGACGTTTCCGACGCATCTCAAGAGGAGGCGCGCTGCACAGGAAAGGCAAGAGGAACTCATGGGTCGTGCCACCATTCCAAGAGTCCCCCAGATGTCTCAATCCATTCCAGAGGATCCTGTTTTCCCTGCACTGCTTCAACTTTCACGCCGAGGATCGACTCACACCACGGTGGCACGTGGGAGAACCCTGTGGGAAAGCCTCGTGGGAAAGCCTCGAGGGAAAGCCACAGATCCCTTGATAAACGCGACGGGAAGCGTGACACTGCTGCTACAGCACGGGAGGAAAGCGCACGTGCATGCCCCCACTCGAGACGAGGACTGACTCCCCTGGGGAGACTCCAGAAGTACCCCAAGATGCATGTCAGCCCTGGAGAGGAATCCTCAGGTTCCGGCCCCGACTCCACACAAGGTCTTAGGCCCTGGCATCGACGGGAGAGGAATAGCGACAGGCCCTCTAGCAACTCGCATGGGGACTGGCCTTTCCTGAGGTCACCAGAGCGGGTCCATGAGGTCCCCGTCGTAAGTCGAGAGCACCTGCCGCAACTCGGTAAAATCCAGGAGGTTCTCCTCTCCAGGCGAGATGAGGCCCGTTTCCACTAGGCCTCTCGAGACCAATCATACCTAACATCTGGAACTTCCAAAGGGTCCTTCACACCCTTGCTGCAACTCAAGAAGTTCCCCGACATACCCGTCTCCCCTAGAGAGGAAGCACGATCATCCCGCCCACATCCAGAGGAGCCCGGTTTCTGACTGGGAGCTCGAGATGAGGGATCCTTTCCCTGCTTGGTCGGGAATGAATTCCCGGCGTTCCGGTTGCATCTCAAGAGGAGGCGCTCTCCACAGGAAAGGCGAGAGGAACTCCAGGGTAGGGCCTCCATTCAAAGAGATCCCCAGATGTCTCAGTCCATTCCAGAGGAACCTGTTTTCCCTGCCCTGCCTCGACTTTCAAGCAGAGGATCGACTCTAACCACGGTGGCACTTGGGACAGCCCTGTGGGAAAGGCTGGTGGGAAAGACTCGTGGGATAGCCTCAATGGAAACCCACAGATCCCATGATCCAGGCGACGGGAAGCGTGCCACTGCTGCAACAGCTCGGGAGGAAGGGGCCCATGCATGACTCCACTCGAGACGAAGACTGACTCCCCTGGGGAGACTCCAGAAGTACCCCAAGATCCATGTCAGCACTGGAGAGCAATCCTCAGGTTCCGGCCCGAATCCACACAAGGTCTTAGGCCCCGGCATCGAATAAAGAGGAATCCCTAGAGACCACCTAGTAACTCGCATGAGGACTAGCCTTTCCTGAGGCCACCAGAGCATGTCCCTGAGGTTCCCGTCGTAACTCGAGAGCACCTGCCACAACTCAAGAAAATCCAGGAGGTTCTCCGCGCCTGGCGTAAAGAGGCCCATTTCCGTTGAGGCCTCTCGAGGCTAACCACACTAAACTCTGGAACTTCGAAACGGTTTTCACACCCTTGATGAAACTCAAGAAGATCCCTGACGAACACGTCTCCACTCGAGAGGAAGCTCGAGTGTCCCGCCCACATCCAGAGGAGCCCCGTTTCCGCCTTACAGCTGGAGTGTAGGTATCCATTCCATGCTTCGTCGGGAAGGAATTCCCGGCAGTCCTCTAGCATCTCAAGAGGAGATGCTGTCCACAGAAAAGAGGAGAGGAATTCCTGGGTCTTGTCACCTTTCCAGGAGTCCGCCAGATGTCTCAGTCCATTCCACAGGAACCTGTATTTCCTGCACTGCCTCGACTTTCACGCCGTGGATCGACTCAAACCACGGCGGCCCATGGCACAGCCCTGTGGGAAAGCATCGTGGGAAAGCCTCCTGTGGCATGACCCTGGAGTTCCTCTCGCCTTTCCTGTGGAGAGTGCCTCCTATTGAATGGGATGGGAACGCCGGGAATGCTTTCCCCACCAATCAGGGAAAGCATCCCTCATCTCGAGCTACGAGGCCGAAATGGGGCTCCTCCGCATGTGGGCGGGATCCTCGTGCTTCCTCTAGAGTGGAGACGGGTATGTCGGGGAACTTCTTGAGTTGTAGCAAGGCTGTGAAGGACCCTTTGGAAGTTCCAGAGGTTAGGAGTGATTAGGGTCGAGACGCCTCAGCTGAAATGGGTCTCATCTCGCCTGGAGGGGAGAACCTCATGGATTTTCTCGAGTTGCTGGCAGGTGCTCTCGACTTAAGACGGGGATCTCAAGGACCCGCTCTGGTGGCCTCAGGAAAGGCCAGTCCCCATGCGAGTTGCTTGAGGGCCACTTGTGGATTGCACTCCCTTCGATGCCTCGGCCTAAGACCTTGTGTGGAGTCGGTGCCGGAACCTGAGGATTCCTCTCCACTGCTGACAAGTATCTTGGGGGTACTTCTGGAGTCTCCCCAGGGGAGTCAGTCCTCATTACGAGTGGGGGCATGCACGTGCGATTTTCTCCGAGCTTTAGCAGCACTATCACGCTTCCCGTCCGTGGATCAAGGGATCTGTGGCTTTCCCTCGAGGCTTTCCCAGGAGGCTTTCCCAAGAGGCTTTCCCACAGGGCTGTCCCAGGTGCCACCGTGGTGTAAGTCGATCCTCGGCGTGAAAGTCGAGGCAGTGAAGGGAAGACAGGTTCCTATGGAAAGGACTGAGACATCTGGCGGACTCTTGGAATGGGGCACGATCCTGGTGTTCCTCTCGCCTTTCCTGTGGAGTGCGCCTCCTATTGACATGCGCGGGAACGACGGGATTTCTTTCCCACCAAGTAGGGAAAGATCACTCCTCTCGAGCTATGAGGCGGAAATGTCTCCTCTGGATGTGGGCTTCTCTCGAGTCGTGGATGTCATGTCAGGAATTTCTTGAGTTGCAGCAAGGGTGTGAAGGACCCTTTGGAAGTTCAACTCGTGAGGAGTCGACCCCACACCATATGGTGGCATAGTTGAGGACTGGAGCCCTGGTGGGGAAACGCCTCGTTGTCGAGAGCTCATGAAGAACACAGTATCGCAAGGAAAGCCACAGCATCGACCACTCGAAAAATCCATCCAGTAGAATCAGAACGGGTAAGGTGTGACATCTTGGATGGTCTTGCTGGGACAGACGGATGGTGAAGAATGCCAAGGCACCAGGCCTGGCATATGGCCATACCAAACACTCACGAGACGAGGACTTACTCCAACTGGGGAGACTCATGAGAGTTATGCAAGTTCAATGTCAATAGTCACTGGGAGGGATCCTCAGGGTCCGTCCCGATCTCCACTCAGGGTCTGTTAGGCCCGTCGTGCGATGGGAGAGGAAATTTGAGGACGCCTAGCACACACGCATGCGTCCTGGGACTTATTCCTGAGGCACAAGAAGGGTCGCTGAGGTTCGCGTCAAAGTCGAGGCGTGGCCTGCCACATAACTTCGGAAAATCAGCGAGGTTGCTTCCCTCCAGGCGAAGATGGCCCATTCCGCTGAGGGTCTGCGGAGCTAAGTACACCTAACACTCGAAACT